>NC_053155.1:238590071-238832571 GCF_016835505.1 Polypterus senegalus
AATATAATATAGTATAATATAATATAATGCCCTGCGTTGGGCTGGCACCCTGCCCAAGGTTTGTTTCCTGCCTTGCACCCTGTGTTGGCTGGGATTGGCTCCAGCAGACCCCCATGACCCTGTAGTTGGGATATAGCAGGTTGGATAATGGATGGATGGATGGAATATAATATAATATAATATCATATAAAATAATATAATATAAATCCATCTTTTATCAAAACCAACTGATCCAGTTGAATATCACCAGGTCCACGACTGGCAGGGTGCAATCAGGGTGGGAATCAACCTGGATGTGGTGCCAGCACATCACAGGGCATATTCAAATTTGAAAATGCACCAGGGAAGAACTTGAAAACTGCATATAGAAAATGACTAGGCTGGAATTCAGTCCCAGCAGTGTTTACCCCATGGCACATAAAATAATAATAATCATAATAGATTTTATTTATATAGAACCTTTCTGATGCTCAAGAATAGATATAATATAATATAATATAATATAATATAATATAATATAATATAATATAATATAATATAATATAATATAATATAATAGCAGTTAAGGCGGCACGGTGGCGCAGTGGTAGCGCTGCCGCCTCACAGTTAGGAGACCTGGGTTCGCTTCCCGGGTCCTCCCTGCGTGGAGTTTGCATGTTCTCTGCGTGGGTTTCCTCCGGGTGCTCCGGTTTCCTCCCACAATCCGAAGACATGCAGGTTAGGTGGATTGGCGATTCTAAATTGGCCCTAGTGTGTGCTTGGTGTTTGTGTGTGTCCTGCGGTGGGTTGGTTCCTGCCTTGTGCCCTGTGTTGGCTGGGATTGGCTCCAGCAGACCCCCGTGACCCTGTATTCGGATTCAGCGGGTTAGAAAATGGATGGATAATAGCAATTAAAATGTGTTGGACATTTAAAACCTCAAACATGTACAGCACATTATACTGCTCCCTATACTTATGTGTGTTCTATAAGTGTGGAAATGTCCAACTGGATTTTTTTACATTGTTTGCAAAATACTAAACATATGTTGTTTATTTTACAATTGCATTTTTATTGATTTTCTCCCTTCTCAGTATTTCTAATACAGCATCAGAGGAGATAAACTGTATCTTATAGATACTGTGTTGTCATATGCCATGAACAGAATATGGTAAAACTGCAAACACTCTAATATTTTTTGCAGAAATTCAAAACTAAAATAATGTGTTTATGTCTGTTCAGTTTCAGAAATATATTTTATCGCAAACACTTTCTTAAGCTTCCAACCTTTAGCATTGAAACTACCAATTAAAAATTAAAACGATTTAGTAATTAGTGCTATATGTCTCAGACATGTGAAGGTGCTGATTAAAATGATAACTTAAATTGGACAAGAGAAATGTTGTGCAGGATGCAAATGTGTTTGTCCTTTTAGGTCAGTATTGAAACACAAGCTCAGCAGTTTAAAAAAAAAAAGAAAAGAAAGAAAAGCCTAGAGTTTCAAGAAAGCCTCAAGTTCTCGGCTCCAGTGTTGTTTGGTCCTGCCGCACTTTGCCTAGAAAGCTCATTCATATGCTTGGATCTCGTTTGGCAAGATAAATGGTCCAAGGAAATTGTTAATATTTCACTAATGATTAAAAGTGACATACTGCACTTATAACAGGCCACTATCAATTATAAAAAGCAAAGGAGATCCTGCTGTACTTTATAGCTCATATTCAGTGATAAACAAGAAAACCTGAGCTGAGCTGAAACTTTATATTCATAAGGCAAACAAAGCATCATTTTTTAATGACTCTTAAGAATATTTTTTTTTTTCAGAGGCTGCTGTAGCCTGCCTTGCTCTCCTTGTCATAATAGTTTCTTCAATCGCTTTCTGAAGCCTGTGATGTTCAAGGCCTTAGCCTCGCCTTCTCATGCTTGTTTTTTTCATCTGTCACACTTGTCAACTAAAATAGAGCGCCTTGCTTTTGTTTCACGATGGTACCTGATCAATATCATCAATCTGTCTCCCTCCTGCTCCCTCTCCCTTGCTCGCTCGCTCTCTCTCTACAGCTGTATCCATTTCCTCCTGGCAAAAAGGGACTTTATGAATAAATGATACTGAAATGCTGAGGGTTCAGATACTAAATAATGAATTTCACCACCAAAAACACAACAACTTCTCCAATCATAAAATACCGCTCCCTTCCATATTGATTGTGCTTTGGCAACCAGATGCAGTGCAAAGCTTCATTCTGCAAGGTGTTTAATAAAGAAATTTTTTTTTTTATTCTAGGAATTAACATGTATGGGGACTGCAGTGTTTTAGTTGGCTAGAAGCTAAAGTCTGCCATTATTTTTCCTCTTTATTGTTTGCCCTTCTCAGGGTTAGTGGAATAAGATGCAAAACATCTTCACAAGCTGGGAACTTTGCTACATGGGACACTGAAAGTAAGTGCGGTCATTTCTCCTGTGGTCTTCTCTGGTAAAGGGGGTGGGGTAGAGATTAGCTTGAAGTCGTAATGTTGCCTTTTTTTTTTGTCCTAAACTGAAACATAAGCAACGTGAAAAGGTTTCAGCTTGTACTGTGCTTGGAGTGCGATTCAAGGTTGCGGGGGAAGGAGCAACATAATGTCAGTGTTGTCGAAATGCATTTTAATGCTGCCTGGATGCCTGGATCGTGTCTTGTGGTTACTCTGAATGGGTCAGGGTTTCAGCGCTTTTTGTACACTGCTCAAATGTGACTTGTTTTCCTATTTCCCCCTTGAATGATCTCTGCTGGCGCGTTTCTGATTTGCACATAACACCGGTGTGTGTGTGTGTGTGTGTGTGCTGTCTGAGCAATGTCTGGGGTCAAGAAGGTGGGGGTGGGGGCTGGGTAATTTGGTGGCATGTGATTGGCAAAAAAAAAGCCAAGATTTTTCCTTCGAGTGGCGTCTTCTGTCAGATTTTAGGGACAACTGTCCAGTGTTATACTTGGCACCGAGTGTTGTTTCCTGCACTCGTAATGTACATGGGTTGGATAATACATAATGGTCTTTTTTGTAGAAATTTTGCACATTCATTTTCTGTTTTTCTTTATCCTTTGTCTTGAAGTAGTCATTAGTAATGTAGTTTTGTAATAGACAATTATGTGAAAATGTTCTCTGTCCATTTGCCGGACTGCAATGCATATTTATGTATATCTCAAGCCACACATAAATAAAAGGGCATTTGATTGTTGCTACTGGTGCAGTAAAGTGGAGGCATACATTTAAGCTATTAGCCATCTCAATCTTCTACCTACAAATAATTGATGAGCTTTATTAAAGATTGACAAGGAGGCAGACGGCAAACCATTTTCATATGGAATGGATGAAGTCTGCTCCGCTTGCTTTTCTGTTTAAAAAACCTTCTACATTAAAAAAAAAAAAAAACAAGTAATCACAGCTATATTTTATATTTTAGAAGAGATACGACTACTTTATCTTCATGGCATGAACCATGAATATCTTATTCTTTATTATTGTAAAATGTTACCTATAATTAAAATAGTTACATACATTATTAAAGAATGGTTGCGTGCTTAAAAAATGGCTATATGCTTAAATTGTATTAAGCTTTGACATTCAATCAATTGAAAATTTTAATTACGTCTTAACAGTAGCTAAACATGTGCTTCATAAGTGCAGTGAAAGTAGAATAAACAGTACAGATGACGGGGCACATCCATTTTTATATTCTTGAATGACGATTTATTAAAATAATAGTCCTTATTTATAATAGATAAAAAAAAATCTAACAACAGTGGTAAATAAATATTTTTTTTAAAAAAGACATTCAATTACTGCATTATAAAATTCTGTTTTTTGTTTTTACAACTGATGGCAAGTTAAAGTTTTAAAGCATCTAAGAACAGGATTTTAGAAACCCACTCCTATAACTTCTCCAGATATTATTGTAATGTGTGAATGATAAATTATTGATCATTTTGCATGAATATGTACATTTTTTCAAACTGATTGGCCTCTGTGATCTTGTCAGAGAGATGCTTGAAAGTCATCCCCGATGATCTCAGACACGACTGCTGATGGAGAGCCGTTAGGATTTTAGATTCTAATCCAAGGCTTGACATTACAGTCCCAGTGTTGCTCAATGCATTAGCCATCTCAGATCAGCACTGCAGTAATATTTCACATTAATATATTCTGCAAATAAAATGCATACGCAGATTGAATGTTAGCATATACTTGATTTACCTATGAGTTTTGAATACAGGAAAATAAACACTTCCTGAAACCTTAGATTGAACCAACACTCTTCATGAATTTTTTATCACTCACTCCACCCTGATCACATGCATAATTATAAAGCCATATTTATGGAGAAATCCATTTATTTATATTTTCTTTTTTTATAATTATTCTATCAGCTTCTCCATAAAAGTTTGCAACAGTAACAGTTGTTAAGGTAACGTGTGTGCATTAGGACAATTTGTTATTACATTTAGAACAGAGTTCTGCACAACTTTTGTCCTAGGAATTACAAAACGGCTTTGTATTTGAGGCATTCATGTATAGAAATAGTATAGCGACATAGATGTGCAGAGCTTTCAATTTACGTAATGATACGTGATAAAGGAAAAAATGAATCTTTATTCTTGAAGGTATAAGTACATTTAAATAAGAATGAACATGATATGCTAAGTGTGGTTTTAAATAAATACATGTACATATTAATGGAAGGCAGGAATGAAGGATTTTCCCTTACCTGGTCAGGATGCCCATCCACCCCTGCCTTCAATTACTATAACTGAAGCACTAGGCAAAAGCAAATTTAAAGTTGTGAATATGCGAGGTCGGCAATTTGAGCATTTAAGAGAATGGACTTAAGTGTACTATGCCATTGTGACATTCCTTTGAGATAATAAAGATAAAAAGCTATTGAGTTAAAAAAGCTGTTGTAATAATTATAAACTGTATGTCTTTTTTTCATATGGATAACTGTAAACCTGCTTTTGCCCACCCCTGAAAATACATACATATATACGGTATATATATATATATATATATATATATATATATATATATATATAGATAGATAGATAGATATAGCTATAATACTGTATATTAATATAGGGAAAGAGAGAGAGAGATTTGAGCAGCAGCATGGTGGCATGGCGGTTGGCACTCCATCACAGATTCAGTATGCTCTGCTTTGCCATTCGGCACAATCACTAGATGTGAGGCGTCTGCACGTTCTCCCCACGTCTGCATGGATTTTCCCTCTGGGTGCAAACTGAAGGTTTTCTCCTACATCCCCTAACACTTGTGATGTCAGATTATTTGTTGATTTCGAACTGCCCTGACTGAGGGTGTGCTTGAGTGATCCCTGAGATGAGCAACCCTACCCATAACTTTGAATTGGAGTACGCATGTCTGAGAATATTGGATTTTAAATATAATAAAGACATTGTTCTTGTTAAGAATAATAATAACATAAAAACATAGCAACAATATAAAAAGTTACTTACAACAGATTTTCCAAAATTGGTTTTAATTCTATAAGAAAAAAAATCTTCTCTCTTTTTGACTTTTTTATTAATATTAAGTTACACTAACATATTACTTATTAATGTTCATTTTACATTTAGATTTATTTGATTATTATTATTGGAGTTGAAAAATAAATTATTGGTGTTATTCTATTAATGTGTGCATCGTATTTGAAAAATATATAAATAGTAAAAAGAAAGTATATTTTCATTTTCTTTCACACACATGATTCAGGGTTGACAAGGTTAAAAGATTTTGCTCATTCTTATTTATCAATAATTGAATTTTAAAAGCATGTGAAATATTGGAGTGTACTTTGGTTGATTTAAATGTTTCCATGTTTATTGGTCTGACCTATTATGGTTCAGTCTACCTTACCAAGCAAGTGCATTTTATATATCTGAGGCAGGCACATTTGCAGTAAGATGGCATTTCATGGTGGAATTTATGAAAACCTTATTAAAGTTTCATGTTAATCAAGGAAATTGGGAAGCAGAGCTGACAGGTGCTTTCTACTCTACTTATTTCTGTCTTTGTGAATTACACATTACCAGTAGATAGGACCTACACTTTCTTTCTAGTGCATAGAGTGACAAGATGGCAAAGCAATGATTGCCCTATCCAGTGTATGCTCATTTTCCCAGAAAGAGTACAATACCAGCAGATTTGCTGTCACACTAAATTATTAATATGTTAGGAAATTAAAATGTATAAATTTATAGCTAAGCAATTTAACATGTGCCACCTCAAACTTTTGTTTTACAACACACAAATATTGATATGATTGTTATTTGTAAAATATGCACTCATCTATTAACAAACTTACTTAATCCAGCTCAGGGTTTCAGAGGACAAGAGTTTATCTCAGCAATAACCCTGGATGGAGTGCCAGTCTGCCACAGAGTAATTTGTAAAATGGATGTGCTTGAAAAAGTGCATAAGAATGCATATATATATACTCAAACGTGGTTATTTCACTTCTTATTTTTTTGTAACCATTTTGTTCCTTTGATGATGATGATATTAACAAGCTGAGCAGCTGAGCTGACTGGATTTCTCTTTTTCCCATGACACTATGTTTCTCCATTTGAGTAACTGTGAGGCATTGTCAGGTGAGCCAAGAAACATTAAAGCCTAGTTTTGGGTCTTCTCCTAGTGGGCCATTTCCAGCACACTTCTTGCAGGAACATTCTACCCCCTCAAGTATACTCAATAGATGTTTTAACCTCTTAAAGTGACTCCTCTTTATCTAAGGTATCAGCTCTGCTTAAAAAACTGTGAAACTCCTTACCACGTTTTTGAAACTGAGGCCTGTAGCATCTCTGCAAGCACTCACAAACAGTTAACAGTGAAGTCTTGGACTGATTGGTATAATGAGAACAATATCTTTGGATATAACTTCTGCTCAACACTCATGTAACTGCCACTGTTGCAACAAATTTCATCAATCTCGTGGTCCCCTTTAACTCCACATTGAGCATAGACTCTAAGGTAACTTGAACACCATTGTTAAGGGCAGCTAATTCTACATGATCTGAAAAGTATCAGCCAGGAGAAAACCATGACTTGTGAGTTGGAAGTGATAATTCTCAACCTAACTGCTTCACAATTGCTTGATAGCCTCTCAAATTGGGAAATGGTAGGGCTTTAGCTGTCAGATCCTCAAAGAGCATGCCCTCCAGTCTTGAACTGTTCCTTAATGCCTTGTGCATGAGGATCATGAGCAGGATAGGTGACAATTTGCAGTCTTGTTATTTTCTTACTCACACTCTGACTTGGAAGATAGTTAGACAACATGGCATGAGGTGAGAGGATGCTGGATTGTCAAAATAAAAATACATCTTTTTAGCATCCAAAAACCAGGGTCTTCAAGTAGAAGGCATTTTACTGTCTTTAATTCTATACCCTTCTAAGCAATTGGAGCGGTGTTTTCTGGTAGATGGTTGTGCGTATTGTCTCTTTTACATTTCTTAAGTCCAGTTCTTCACTTTATGCTTATCGTGAAATGAATAAAGGGATGTTCTGCAATCAAAAGAGACTATATTATGCAATGTAGAAGATTGTATGTAAAAATAAGATATTGGTAATGCGATTGTTGCAAAAAATACAAAACATTTTCCAAAATTTTATAACTGTACCTGTTTTTTCAAAACAGATGAAACTTTGAAAAAATCTTTGGGACCCCTGAATCTAGAAACATTATTGCATGAATCATTCACCTCGTTTGGAAGAGCTCCAAAAAGCACATACAGATACTACATACAGTATGGGCTCATGCTTTGCAAGAATACAATACGTTTTTTGGTCAAGCTCGTCATGGGGGACAAATCCAGAAGAAACTGACCACAGTGCCCCAAATGAAATTCAAACTTTGAGAATCCACAAATGATAAATTAATATATACGTACCCATCCATTTTCTGAATCTGCTTTCTCCACAGGGAGCCAATGTTTTTCCCAGCAGCATCCATAGAAAATCAGTGATCAACCTCACATGGGACATCAATTCATTCTGGGGCACACTCACTCTCACTCATCCTTCTATTAAACTGTCCATTTTGTGAAATCACTTTTTCAGTTAGATGGATGAGGGAAATTAGGGCCTATTATGGTAGTACCACGTGTGAAGCAGCAAATGCTTTAAACCTGGATGGGATGCCAGTTAGAGACAAGACACATTCACTCATACTTAGGTCAAATTTAGACTCCCCAATTAAGCTAACATGGTCATTTTGGGGATGTGAACATAGTGAAAGCCAACAAACATCAGTCAGAGGATGGCTGGCCTGGAAATCAAAGCTAACGAGAAGCTGCGAGGAAGCAACACTAATTGTCATGCCATTGTTTTCTTAGATGTCAGATCACTGCTTTCTGGTACCTTTCAATATGTAAAGATTATTATCTGGGTGGCACAGTGGTGCAGTGGTAGCACTGCTGCCTCGCAGGTAGGAGACCCAGGTTCGCTTCCTGGGTCCTCCCTGTGTGGAATTTGCATGTTCTCCCTGTGTCTGCGTGGGTTTCCTCCCACAGTCCAAAGACATGCAGGTTAGGTGGACTGGTGATTCTAAATTGGCCCTTGTGTGTGCTTGGTGTTTGTGTGTGTCCTGTGGTGGGTTGGCACCCTGTCTGGGATTGGTCCCTGTGTTGGCTGGGATTGGCTCCAGCAGACCCCTGTGTTCAGATTCAGCGGGTTGGAAAACGGATGGCCGTTTATTATCCACCAATGCCTTTTCAGTTTAGGTTCCCAGGGAACCAGAATGCACACAGGCCTCATCAATTATCAGAAAAAAGTTAACCCTGGATGACATGCTGCTCCATTACAGGGCACACACACTCCAGAAATGTGCTCACTCACTTTCTGCCTACTAACACATATATGTGGAAAAAACCCACAGGACCACAAGCAGGACGTGCCAACCCAGAAGAAAGTACAAAGAGAGCAAAATTTTAAACTTGTTATTAGCTTAGCAGAAGTGAAAAACAAATCTAATTTGAAACAAACACTTAACAAATAAGGAATAAGAAGGAGTTGTAAAAATATTTGACATTTTTTTTTCAATGTTATAGAATCAATTTATAGTAGAGGAACATTTCAGAATATATATGGTGGAGGTATGCAAAGGGCAGATATTTATTCCAAACATTAGTCCAGTTAGTTTTAAATATTTAATGTGGATTTGTTCAAGGCATTATTTTGCTGCCAAAAAAGTGTTAAAAATGTAATTAATAAGATTGTTAAAAAATCTAAATAACAGCTAATTATGCTGTATGCATTTGGATAGGGCCAGAAAGTTAGTGCTGTGGTTGCTGCTTCACGGCTGTAGCATCCTGGGTTGCTTTCCTCTCAGTCACCCAAAGACATGCTGATTAGGCTGATGTGTCATTATAAATTGTCCTCAGTGCGTGTGTGCGCATGTGTGTGTGAGTGTGTGTGTGTGTGAGTGAGTGGGCCCTTCCATAGACCGGCACTCGGCACTGGATTGTTTTCTGCCTTGCCCCCATTTCTGCCAAAAAAGTCTTTGGTTCTGCCTTGGATTAAGTGAGCGTGGCAATGACAATAATTACATTTGGTTATTGGCTATACAATGCCAACTAAGGAAATTTAATTCTAATGTTTTAGAATTTTGTTCGTTTACTGCAATCATTTATATTCATAAAAATGTAGGCAGTGGTGTGAAAAAGTATTTTCCCTCTTTCTAGTTGTCTTTATTATTGGACGTTTTCAACACAAACATTTTTAAGGTCTTCAACCAAAACCTGACTTTAGTTAATGAGTCTATAAGTTAACAAATAACACATTTTTAATTAAATCCGTTATTGAATGAACACAGTTATCCAACACTTTGTGAAATATTAACTCCTTCCTTGTGTTAACTGGTGGCATCACCTTTTGCTGCAAAGACTGCAACCAAAGTCTTCCTATAATTCCTTATCAGTGTTTCATATCACTGTGTCTTTGCAGAACTACTTTAATTTGTTAGATTCTCAAGCAATAACTGCTGATCACAGCATCTCTCTTGGGTCTATGTCTGGACTGTGACTTAATCCAATCCAAAATTTTAATTTTGCTTTTTTTCAACCATTCTGATGTGGGCCTGTTTTGTATCATTGTCTTGCTTCATGACCCAATTAGGCTTACAGATAGTCAAGTACTGAGTAGAATTCATGGTTCTTTCTGTTATGGTGAGACCTTCAAAGCATCCTCATACTGTAATACAACCCCCACCATGTTTGGCTGTTAGTATGATGTTCTTATTATGGAATGCTGTTCTTGCTTTACCTCAGAGATAATGGGATTTGTGTTGTTTTAGCAGCCATTTCTACTTTCCTTACTACTCTCCAGTGAAGGTCATTTTGGCAAAGTGTACTTTCTGACTTGGAGTCAATAATGCTGACCTTTGCTCAAACAAGAAACAGCTGCAGTTCTTTGGATGTTCTTTGGATCCTTTATGACTTGCGTAATGATTTCATTCTGCACGTTTCTAGTAATTTTAGTAGGCTGACATCCCCTGAGAAAATTCATTGCTGTTGTAAGTGTATGCCATTTGGAGAGTATGGCTCTCTCTGTGGTTCAATGGCTTTCCAGATTCTTTGGCATGATTTTGTAGCTGTTTCCACACAGAGAGATGGCAGTATCTTTTTCCATCTCATCCTTTGACTTTGACATTAGCTGCTTGTTGAATCTTTGTGCCAGCAACTTGACTTCTCAAGTTGGGGATCATTTTTTTTTCTGGTTTTCCTCCTGCATCACAAAAATTATACATGTGTGAATAATTGATGGTACTGAACTGGTCTGGCATGACCAAACATGCCCATCTTGGACTGGTACACTGACCAAGGTTGGTTCCTTTCTTGTACCTGTTACTGCTGCAGCAGGCTCTGACGTCTCTGTGACAAAGACAGGCCATTAATTTCATGTGTGACAGAGAAGGACTTTCTCCCCTATTAATGACAAATAGGGGGAGGGTGGGTTGTTGGCTCTAGGGAGGGGTTTAGTGTAGTGGGTATAATGTATGATATGATTGTAATGGACTACTTGATTTATCTTGATATGTGCACATACTAAATTTATTGACTGACATTTTCTCTTCAATAACTTAAAAATCAACATAAAAAATTTAAAACGTTATAATCATCAAATGAATTACTGAATGCCAAGATAATTCAGGATGTGTTCTCTTACACAAACTATTCTGTAACAACACACTTTTCATACCAGACTTGGAAGAAAAATCGCTTTGTTGGGTTTGTGAAATTTGCTGTTGTGAGATGTACGTTTAGCACCAGTATATAGAAGTGGCATTACCTGGTTAACAACACTTACTGTGTGAAGTGAAATATTTTTACGGAAAAGTCAGATTAATTTAAATTTCAAGTGTCACACACCTGATGCTTTAGTATTCCAGATCTTATTTCCTTTTTTTCAGATTTGTCCAAACTTTAAGGCTACCTGTATGAAATTAAACTTGTCAATTTAAGATTATATACTTCAGAAATGCTATAAACAGCTTCTGGTCTGTTGTTTTTAAGCTACCTTATAGACGTGAGCAGACCTTGCTGACCAATCGCTGTGTAATATAAAATTCATTATTGAATTGGACTGCAGTGGGCTGGCGCCCTGCCCGGGGTTTGTTTCCTGCCTTGCACCCTGGGATTGGCTCCAGCAGACCCCCGTGACCCTGTAGCTAGGATATAGCGGGTTGGATAATGGATAGAGGGATTATTGAATTGGACTGACTGTAAGTGCAGAAATTACTCATATCTGGGACAGCATCCCATTCACCCTCATACCTTTCCAATGTGTGTCATTTGTGTTTTACTACATTATGTTTAAAATTAATTAAATTAATTATGTATTTTATTTTATTTATTGTGTTCTAAACTTATTTTCGAATATTAAGTAGGTTGTTCCAATAGCCCCACTAATTGCATGAATCTGAGGCCTTGTCCACACTACTACATTTTCATTTAAAAAAGCATATATTTATAAGTGTTTTCACCTTTCATTTACTCTGCCCCATTGTTTTCGACCCCTGAAAACAAAGATTTTTTAAAAACACATTCCTGTGATCTATACTACTGAAAGTGTAGCATCAGCGTGTTTGTGTGGATTGGCGTAAAACCAGTTTTCCAAAAGTGCCTGCGGTGGGTTGGCACCCTGCCCAGGATTGGTTCCTGCCTTGTGCCCTGTGTTGGCTGGGATTGGCTCCAGCAGACCCCTGTGACCCTGTATTCGGATTCAGCGGGTTAGAAAATAGATGGATGGATGGATATTGTAATCGCGCTCTGATTGGTTCATGCTTATTTTGCGGCCCTTACCTGATTGGATCCTACTTATTATAACAGCTCTTTCCCTGAATGGTCACAATTCATGGAAAAAAAAAAACATTTTCTAATGTAACAAGAATAAAAGAGTTGCTTTCCATGGCGCTTGTTGTGCTGCTTACCTGTATGCGTCTAAATTACGTTTTGTAAACTTTTAATGTTGTATATATGCATAATATGTAAATTGGTTACTGGTCACTACAGATTTGCGATAAATCCTTTGACCAGCTGCATTATGATTGTAGTCAAAAACTCAGAATGTAAATAATTTAGTTGACAGCCTCTAATTAACATTTATTACTCAAACTTAATCTTTTCAGTAAGGTGGAGAACGTTCTTACAGGACAAAGGGAGATATGAAAGCACAATGCAGTGAAGCGAAGATATAGAAACATGCACACACTTATTAATTTCCTCTAAAAGTTAAATGTATTCTAATGTTATTTGGCACAAGATGCATACAATTAATCATGTTGCGAATGATTACAGAGTTAAACAATTATGAAGACTGTTAATTTCAATTGTAATCAATGCATTAATGTGACATAGGGTTAGGCTTAGGGTTAGGGTTAAAAAAATTCTTGCTTTCTCTATTCTGTGAACATACTATTGGAGTCTGGTCTGTGCTGGTAGTTTTTAAAGTGACCAAGGCACACGGGAATTTGACTGTCTTGAGGCTTTGAATATTTCATTACACAGTCCCTTCAAGGAGTTTGCTGCCTTATCTTCCCTTATCCAGTATAGGCAAAGGTCCATGTCATATACATCTTTAGGAACTTAGACCAATTTTTTTGTTAACAATGCAAAAACTCCAATGCGGATGAAAATTGCTTTTGTTTAAATGATACGTTTTGAATTGAACACATGGTAGTGTTGACGTAGCCTGAATATGCACGTCCGTTGATACAGTGCACTGCAGTGTGGAATAACTGTAAAAATTTGTCTTGAAATATTACAAACTGAGCCACATGAATGTATGGCCAATGTGAAAGTTTTGAAATACTAACTAAATATATTTTATTTTGGAATACTGTGTGGACAGAAGTAGATGTAGATTAGACCCTGAACTGAAAAAGGATGATTGGAAGGGTAACTATAACCGTGTTTATAACTATCCAACAGCAAATTGGAACCCTCCTTTCCTTTATTGCCGCTTTATACGGCTCTGTTCTAAAAATGTATTAACTGATCCATACACTGAACTGATGGTTTGATATTCACACCATGGTGCTGTCAAAGCATTTATCAGTTGTATATTTTTATTTCTCAACTAATGCCACAACAGTGTAAAAGTGGCAATAATGAAAGCCATTTTAACTTTAAAAATACAGTGGAACTCTCCCACTTTATTAAATTAAACTATGCAGGATTTAAAAAAACATAGGCAGACTACTTACATTCCTGCCCCCAAATTCAAGTAATGAATAAAATGAACCAAACAGGTTAGAAATCGATAAAATGCATTGAAAACTGTAATGCGAAGAGTCTTTTTGATAATAATTACGAGGGGGACTCAAACAAAATGTAGAAAATGGGATTTATCAGAAAATGGAATAAACCTTAACAAAACTGATCATGTCATCCCTCAATGTAGTGTCCACCCTTCTCAATGTACTTGCGCCACCAGCTTAGAAGTGTCTTGCTTCTAGCAGAATAAAAGGTTTTGTCTTTTCCTCACAGTCACTTGTACACCACTATCTTCATGTCATCATCTGCCTTGAATCAACAACTCAGATGTTTTTTTAGTGGTCCAAAAAGGTGGAAATCACACGGTGCCAAGTCTGCTGAATAAGAAGGATGTGGCAATAACTCCAACTTTAGTTTCTCCAGACAAACATTGGTGTTCTTAGCAGTATGTGGGTGGACATTGTCTTGCAGCAAAAGGACTCCTTGAGACAGCAGTCCCGGCACTTGGATCGAATAGCAGGCTTCACATTGGTCTCCAGCAAGTCAAAGTAACTTGCACTAGTGACTGTAGTACCCCTCGGCATGTAGTGTTTGACAATAACTCGGGTGCACGAGTGGCTGTGAGGACAAGATCAGACCTTTTATTCTACTGGAATCCAGGCACTTCTAGGCAGGTGGCGCAGTTGCATTGAGAAGGGTGGGGACTACTTTGAGAAATGGCTTTATTAGTTTTTTTAAGGTTCGCTCCATTTTCTGATAAATTCCATTTTCTAACTTTAGCTTGACTCCCCCCTCGTACAGGCTGGATTATATACAGAATGGATTAGAAAAGGAATGTTTTATTAGTTCATCTAAAAACTTTGATACTTATCTTAAAGTTTTCAGGTTCCTTATTTGCCTCAAACAGCAAGTAGCTATCCAAAAGAAAATATTAGTTTTTTATTGGATATTGCCCTGCATATGAAATATATAGTAACTGTAATCTATAAGCCCACTCCTCTGTGCTTTGTTGTGGGGTTTAATTGCAACAGGGCTTTTAATCACTGAATAATTCCGTCAATTATATTAACAATTCACTTGAGTAGTTCTCTTAAATTGGTTTTAATTATTCTCACGTGTGACATAACAAGCAAGATGACAATCTGCTTTCAAGCAAAACAAAGGGTAACGTCAACCTACAGTGCAAAGCATCGACTGTTAAAGAGTGTAGTGAATTTTCTGTAAAGTATAGTCATGCACAGGGAGAGAAAGAAAGAGTGGTTAGGATAAAAAAAAATAAATAAGCACATTAGCACCAGCACAGTGTTAAGCCTATGCATAATACCTAATAATGCCATAAATAAATGAATATTTATACAATTACTAAAACACCCACATAGATCCAATTCCTGTCATAGTCACTGTTTATGTGGTGTTTGAATGTACTAACCCAAGGAGTGAAATATAGAATGTCTTGTAGGGGCTGAAACCTGTGGACCAATTGGCAGGGCAGTAGGGGGTACCTGAATAATAATTTTAAGAACACACTATTACTGAGTTTGCGAGAAAACTCTTTAAAACAGTAATTGAGAGCAGCTGTGTTCAAGCACTTCAGAGGATGAGTTTGTGGCAGCAGGCTGAACAGGGCTAGATATTTGAGTGGCAGCAGGCTGCCGAAAAGGAAGGAAAGGGTGCCCTTTAAATCAGAAGGGTTTGAGAAAATGGGCCAAGACAGTCTTTGTAAAGAAATAAATCGGAACCCCACATAGCCGTTAGTACTTGCCTGCATGGGGCATCATCTCTATGATGATGAAGAGGTAACAGCAGTTGCTGATACCGTTATACTGACAGTGTTCAAGCTGGGAACAGTGTGGGGGCTAGAGATGTCTTGCTCACAGGTCATATCATTTGAGGCATTTCCTATGACCTGTAAAAATGAGAAAGTGAAGTCATCAGTCTCATTAGACTCTTAGAGTGAAGTGTGGCTGTTTATTGCTGTTCAGTAAACAAGGCTGCTATTTGGATGAAACTGTGGCAGTGCTACTGAGAGAACTTCAATTCCCAGCAGCCATCAGGAGTGTGCAGGGGCCAATGGGGAATCGGTGTACTCTTTAAAGCAGGGGTCCCCAACTCTGGTCCTGGAGGGCTCCAGTGGATGCAGGTTTTCATTCTCTTTTCTTAATTAGTGAACTGTTTTTGCAGCTAATTAACTTATTTTGAATTAATTTTAATTGACTTGTTTTTTAACATTTGTTCCTCTGAATTTCTTCATCTTTACTCTGAATTGCTTCATTTCTTTCCTTAAATGGCACCCAAACAGATATGATATGTGAAGTGAGTGAGCCAACAGGAGACCAACTAAGTCAGGGCCTCAAACTCCAACCAATTTCACTCCAACAGGTTGCTTAATTAGCCGCCAAGTCTTGTTGTTAATTAAACCCGTTCTTTAATTCCATGGCCTGCTGCTGCTCTCATTGTGCAATAGCAGACATTTCCAAAATTGTTGATTTTCTCTTTTCTAAGAGGTCTGGTAAAATGTTTTTGGGACCTGAGTAAATCAGCATTCCTGAGACCTTAACCTTTCATTATTTTCAGATTATTGTATGATGGACACAGTTTGCTGGTCCTGTTTTGACTCATTTTGTATCTCATTATTGTTTGTCAGCTCATTAAGGAAAACGAAACAATTAAGGGGTCTGAGTCTTTAAGAGCAAGTCAAGTAAAATTAATCCAAACGAGGTTAATAACTAGCAAAAACAGGTCACAAATGAAGAAATTGTTAGAATGAAAACCTGCAGCCAGTGGGGCCCTCCAGGACTGCTTTAAAGGGAGCTTATGTGCACAGGGAAATTGTTGATGTGGTGCTGCATAAAAAGGAGCTTTTCTACATAATGCTGGTGTATTTTTTGTTTTTAAGATTGTATGTGATCATTTACTTATGATCTGCATATCTTAACTGATAATATTCTCCATATTAAATATATTGTATATTGTGCCATACTAGAGTAATATTTCAGTATTCAGCGAACAGAACACCCCTCAGTTATCACATGTACTGACCTTACTTCATGTGTCTTTCCAGACCTAACTTACCATGCTAGATTAATAAAGTGATGGTGTCTAAAAGTATCATGTGATGTAGAGGTATTCAGACCAGATTCAGTACTGGCTTGCAGTTATTGAAGTTTGGGTAAACTATTTTTAATTCTGTACAGGAAAGCATTGGAATATTGCATAACATTTTTTACTGTTGTAAAACTTTCAGTTTATGCATAGCAAAATACTAAACTAATAAAAATGAAAGCATCATTCAAAAAGGTAACATTTTAGGCACTCTTATGTAACAAGACTTTAACAAAGGCTTGTTTTGGTCTTCATGAGACTTATAATATATTAGTAGATTGGCTATTCATCTGCATGCAGTGTGGCATATTGACATGATGGTAAAAATACTATGATATTACTATTAATATGAAGGATTCACAGGTCTTATACTAAATAGGTAACATCAAGAGAAATGTGTCTCAGTTGACCCACTGCACGCCCCTCCAAAATGAAGTTTTGTTAGTTATTCACAATGTAGAGACGAATAAACACTTTACTGATAGCTTTGTCAGTCAGTCATTCTCCAACCAGCTATATCCTAACACAGGGTCACAGGGGTCTGCTGGAGCCAGTGACCCTGTATTAGGATATAGCAGGTTAGAGAATGACTGACTGACTGATAGCTTTGTGTTATGAAGTCCTAATGTTGTGGTTGTTAAGATCTTGTTACATAATAGTAAATGAGCAATAGATGCACTTTTGCAGTACCTAAACTAAAGTGTTACCTTCAAAATAAATTAAAAACCAATTAAGAATCACAAGGTAAATAAAGTAATTCACAAATACAGTAATACACAAGTAGCAATGGAATCTTCCATGCAAGGTTATTCCACTCTCTGAAATGGCTACACAAGATGCACCAACACAAGAGAAGTGTGGAAATGCTTGTTAGCCTGACAGCATCAGGAAGAAAACCATAAAATTGTGAGGAGTACATGCAAACTCAAAATGTTAACAGCAGTTCAAACTTGAGGCATAGATGCCATTGCATTACTGTGCTTAGGTTATAGAGTTTGTCTCAGAAATGATTTTTCCTTTGTTTGGCCTATTACTGGGCAACTTGAAACTAAACTATCATCAGGCTGTACAGTGGTGCTTGAAAGTTTGTGAACCCTTTAGAATTTTCTATATTTCTGCATAAATATGACCTAAAACATCATCAGATTTTCACTCAAGTCTTAAAAGTAGATAAAGAGAAACCAGTTAAACAAATGAGACAAAAGTATTATACTTGGTCATTTATTTATTGAGGAAAATGATCGAATATTACATATTTGTGAGTGGCAAAGTATGTGAACCTCTAGGATTAGTTAGTTTGAAGGTGAAATTCGAGTCAGGTGTTTTCAATCAATGGGATGACAATCAGGTGTGAGTGGGCACCCTGTGTTATTTAAAGAACAGGGATCTATCAAAGTCTGCTCTTCACAACACATCTGTGGAAGTGTATCATGGCACGAACAAAGGAGATTTCTGAGGACCTCAGAAAAAGAGTTATTGATGCTCATCAGGCTGCAAAAGGTTACAAAACCATCTCTAAAGAGTTTGGACTCCACCAAACCACAGTCAGACAGATTGTGTACAAATGGAGGAAATTCAAGACTATTGTTACTCTCCCCAGGAGTGGTCGACCAACAAAGATCACTCCAAGAGCAAGGCGTGTAATAGTTGTCGAGGTCACAAAGGACCCCAGGGTAACTTCTAAGCAATTGAAGGCCTCTCTCACATTGGCAAATGTTCATGTTAATAAGTCCACCATCAGGAGAACACTGAACAACAATGGTGTTCATGGCGGGGTTGCAAGGAACTCTCCAAAAAAAACATTGCTGCTCGTCTGCAGTTTGCTAAAGATCACGTGGACAAGCCAGAAGGCTATTGGAAGAATGTTTTGTGGACGGATGAGACCAAAATAGAATTTTTTGTTTTAGATTAAAAGCGTTATGTTTGGAGAAAGGAAAACACTGCATTCCAGCATAAGAACCTTATCCCATCTGTGAAAAACATGGTGGTGGTAGTATCATGGTTTGGGCCTTTTTTGCTGCATCTGGGCCAGGATGGCTTGCCTTCATTGATGGAACAATGAATTCTGAATTATATCAGAGAATTCTAAAGGCAAATGTCAGGACATCTGTCCATGAACTGAATCTCAAGAGAAGGTGGGTCATGCAGCAAGACAACAACCCTAAGCACACAAGTCGTTCTACCAAAGAATGGTTAAAGAAGAATAAAGTTAATGTTTTGGAATGGCCAAGTCAAAGTCCTGACCTTAATCCAATCGAAATGTTGTGGAAGGACCTGAAGCGAGCAGTTAATGTGAGGAAACCCACCAACATCCCAGAGTTGAAGCTGTTCTGTACAGAGGAATGGGCTAAAATTCTTCCAAGCCAGTGTGCAGGAATGATCAAAAGTTACCGGAAATGTTTAGTTGCATTTATTACTGCAAAGGGGGTTCACACCAGATACTGAAGGCAAAGGTTCACATACTTTTGCCACTCACAAATATGTAATATTCGATCATTTTCCTTAATAAATAAATGACCAAGTATAATATTTTTGTCTCATTTGTTTAACAGGTTTCTCTTTATCTACTTTTAGGATTTGAGTGAAAATCGGATGATGTTTTAGGTCATATTTATGCAGAAATATAGAAAATTTTAAAGGGTTCACAAACTTTCAAGCACCACTGTATATGAGAATGTATTATCTATTCATAATCTCATTTTAGACCCACTAATTTCAGTTCAGCTCATTAAATATCAGAGTATATCCATGGAATATTGGGTACAAGGAAGGAAACAGTCCTAGACGAGGCATCAGTCCACCGTAGGCATTAATCACACATACATCACACTCATGTATCTAAGGGCAAGTAGAGTTCTCAATAAATGAAATAAGGCTATGGAATGTAGGAGGAAAACCAGGAGAAACATGTTTTTCTAAAAATCTTAGGAGCAAAAATGTGCATAGTGTAAAGAATTCTGCTTCTCTGTGCAGAATTGCTTTTCTGTTGTGCTGTCCATTGCTTTGCCATACTGAATAGTGTAAGCTCAGAAAATGGTTAAATGGTTGGATGGGTAGGCAGTCTGATGTACCAATTGAGATTATAATTATGGAAGACTGGAAATATGGTCTTCTTCAAAACAATATTTTCTAAGAAAGCTGCACCATGTACGTTTTGATTGACAATTCAGTTCCACAATAATTCATACTGTAGCCACAACCGTATTTTTAAATAAGACAATGTATTTTGCTGACCTTGTGAGTCTTGTCTTCTAATATGGCTTTGTCCATTTAGACATTAGTTAGGCTCGGATAGTATTAAGCATTAGGTAACATCCAGCTGAGTCTGGCACACAAGTCCGTCACAGGGAGTGCACATACACTCTTGAACAATTCTAAGTCCAAACTCAGTGTCATATTAAAGTCATTAGAATGTGTTCACACCTGCAGACCTAGGAAGAAATTTTAAATTCCAAGCACATAGAAATCAAACAAGTAACCAAAATCTGACCCTGAAGGTTGGCACTTCACTACATAAGACATCAAAATATTCAAATGTTTAATGATTAATAATTATTTCACCAAATTATGGTGAAATATATTTTGTGGAATTATAAAATGAATCCACAGGAAAACTGTACTCATGCAGATATCATCAGACCCACATAATCTTGGCAGCAAGATGACAAAATAATGAAATAGGTTAAGAATGTTTTGTTGATTCAGCCTTTAGTAAATTCATTCGGTTGGAGTTGCTTCTGAAAACTGGACTGATTCCACAAAACCTGTGTGGGTGTAAATCACATTTTGGTCCTGCAGAGGATCTATATTAATTATCAGCCACAGCTGTGCTTGTTAATTGCAAATGATCTGCTTTTTAAATGCCATTTAACTTGGAAATTACAGATCAGCAAAAACAAACAGGCTTAATAACAAATCTATTTGTGTGCTCCAAAAATCAAGACAATGACATTATTCCTCACACTTAATTTATTCTGTTTCAACAATTTGAGTGCTAAAAAAGACCCTGGTTAGTCCGTTACAAGTTGATGGGGGGGTTTGAGTAGTCTATCAAATTTACACTGAACACTCAGAAGCCGCAACCTGAGGATGGAATGTCGGTCTACCCCAAGCCATGTCACACACTCCCACACTATTGTAAATCTTCAATTAATCTGAACTGCACATTTTTGAAATGTTGGAGAAGTCAGAGTACCTGCAAAAAATGTAAAGAACATACAAAATCAGACAATGTGGCAATCTGTAAACTGAACCCATTGCTGTGTAATGGTTGTTATGAAGCTCGAGAGTCCAAAAGCACATAAGTCCCGAACAGTTCTAAAAATGGCCACTAGAGAGCTAAATCCCTTCATAAGCCTCAGGTAGGGTCTTAGAAGGCAAGAAAAACATCACTTTCACCAAACAACACATTTTTTAATTCTCACAGATACGCCTCTTCACTGGGAAGAAACACTACCTTTCCCTGATTGCAACACGAATTAGATGATCTACAAGTCTCCAACTTGTTTAAAGCTGAACAATATCTACATACTTCAGTCATATCACCTATATCCATATATTCGATCTCTTTTCTCTGTTCCATTATTTCACTGAGTACTAATTTCTGTTTGTTATTGCTAATGCAATCTTTACTACTATCAGTTTTTTGAGACTTTCAAATTTTAGTACTTTCGTAATCTCTAACCTGCTCTGCATGTGTATCGCGCCAATGTTTTTGAACCTCTTTACGACGTTCTACTTTGTCTTCTACTCTTTGTCTTTAATTTCCAATCCCGCTTGGAGCTGAGAGAGCAGGAGCTGTGTCTGACAATGGCATTCACACAAATGAGAAGTGAGTGGACCGTAGGCGCGGTTGTAAATATTTGAAGGAAGTGCAGGACTTGCCAAAATCTTTTGGCAAAAAATCTTGTCTCGCAGGAGTTGAAATTATCTCTGAGAAAGTCTTTTCTAAGAATTTCTAAGAATTAATAATAAGAGAGATAAGTTTTATTTTCAAAGCTTTGTTACACAGCGAAGCACTGAAAGGCACAAAAGGCCAGCAGGGAATGCCTGCAAACACAATCCAAAGCAAACAAGTCCGAAATGCAAACCCAGCAGGCAAAGTGAAAAAAAGAGCACAGGTCACAAAAATCGAGAAATCATAATAAGCACAAGCAAAAGAGATAATAAACAGTCACTGACTCTTTAGCGCATTTGAATGAACCACAAGGAATTGTGGGAAAACCTCTGTCTTTATCGTCCCTGGTGCTGATGGGCAGGTGGTCCCGCCTCTTGGGGAACCACCCACAAAACAGAAGACACATAAAAAAGCTTAGAGAGAAAATCACAAACAAGGAATTATGCAAATAATTACCAAAACTATAATCTAACAAATAAAATAATCATAAATGAGCAAAACAGACATAAAACAAGAATCTGAACTTCATCCATATAACAGTGGTGAGGCAGCAAGCATTAAACACTATGCCATACCTCTCAGTTAAGCAAAGAGCAAAGTTCAAGGAAATGATATGATGGGATACCTCTGAAAAAATGGGAATTATTTTCAGAAAATGGAGTTCACTGCTGTGGTTGAGTTTTCATTACTAAGAGCCAGAACCTCCAGAAGGTGGTTTGGGGTGTAGGTGTCATCAAGCATTTTTCTGCTCTCTTTTTGTTTTTTCTGTTGTGCCATTTTGCGCCACCACCATCTGATCAAAGTACTGTCCAGTCGCTTATGATATTTGAATGAAAATGCATATTCCAGCTTTCCACGTGACACACTGCATCAAATCTCCTCGAATGAAACTTAAAATACAATAAGGAACTGCTTAAGTACACTTATGTTAGACAAAATGCACAGTGGGGGCTGGTTGGTCTTTTGGCTTTGGAACCTCAAGAGACTTTGTTTTTATCTCCAATCTCCAGTAATGTTCTCCTGGATTTTTTTTTAATTATTTAGGCCCTCTCTGGCCATCTGGCCATAGCATCTGACTTATGTTTACAGACATAAAAATGATTTTATATATAAGCACTCTACTTTTCTATTCAAATCCAACTCTAAATCCAATTTCATATTATAAAATACCAGTAACAGTACCGATAATGTGCAGTGAATACACTTGTCTTGAACATTCATAATTTTCATCCTCTTTCTCTGTACGTTTAGCATTCATTTGCTCAGAGGTTGATGTGCTTGCTGCTTCCTAAGCAGCTCTTCTTTTCTCCACCCTAGTGGCTCGCTTCTTCTCTTCTTTTGTCGGCATCTTTTTGCGTTAAATCTGATTAATTTAGTTTTTGTGTTGCAATTACTTAGTATGCATGTGCTGCACGGCCACCTTGTTGGCAGCTGCTGAAAGTTGATTGTACAATAAAATAAAAATAAATAGAGGAATAACCTTGGAGGTCAATAATCATCCCGGAAGTGGACAGTAGACGTCACATAGTATATGTGTTCCAAATTTCAGGTCAATAATAATAAACGGTTTGCGAGCTACAGGTGATTTAAAATCCTCGACAGAAAAATGGACAGCCATGGTAGCATATTATATACTGTAAGAAGATTACCTACTGTTGAATTCTACTCTGTACTTGTGATATTTCTATTACACTATTATATTGTATTGAGGATTACTTGTGTTTATTTTCTGTGTATTGTATTGTATTGACACCCACTGGACGCCCAAACTACCTGGAAAGGGGTCTCTCTTTGAACTGCCTTTCCCAAGGTTTCGTCCATTGTTTTTTCTAAAAGGTGTTTTTTGGGAGTTGTTCCTTGTCATGGCTGGGGGGCTGTCAAAAGGCAGGGCCTATTAAAGCCCATTGTGGCTCTCCTTGTGTGACTTTGAGCTATACAAAAATAAATTGTATTGTATTGTATTGTATTATTTCGGTATCTGTGCTATGTAAGTGCATATTGATTTATTCTTACCTATTATTTTGGTATGTCATTTTTATATTTATCTAATCTGTTTTTTTTTCTGCGGTGTGCTGGCGCCCTGCCCTGGGATTTGCTCCTGCCGTGCGCCCTATGCTTGCTGGGATTGGCTCCAGCAGACCCCCGTTGCCCTGTGTTAGGATATAATGGGTTGGGTAATGACTGACTGACTGTTTTTCTTTTCTTGTAACTTTTTCTTTGATATCCTGTAAATCATTTTAAGCTAAATCATTTGCATGAAAATGTGCTATAGAAATAAATGCTGTTGTTGTTGGATACAAATTATTATTATATTTTATGAACATGGTGCATCATGCTTGAGGTTTGTGAGGTGCTTTTACTGGGAAATGAGCAGAATAGAAAGGGAAAACAGAATCTTATCAGTATAAATAGGCAGGGGTTAAATCCAGTAAAGGTTTGGAAAGATTGTTTATCAAAGCCAAAACCAAAAGGGCTAATTAATATCAAAGTCACAGAAAATGAATATCAAAAATACACCCAGCACTCACTTGGGTTTCCATCCATCCATTATCCAACCCACTACATCCTAACTACAGGGTCACTGGGGTCTGCTGGAGCCAATCCCAGCCAACACAAGGCGCATGGCAGGAAACAAACCCTGGGCAGGGCGCTAGCCCACCGCAGCACTTGGATTTCTTTTCTCTGATTATGCTAAACATTAGCTTGTTTTTAAATTTTTTTTGATCCAAATAGAAATTAATAAAGCACAGACACTGCCATCTTAAGTAATGGAGGACACTTTGCCATCAAACACAAGCACAACATTATACTTACATTTATTTGGTAGGTGATAATTTTGCTTTAGTTCCTTTCCTCACTAACAGACAATTAGGACCTTGACGTGCGACAGCACCTTATCTATTATATCTGATTGTCTCAGCTACTTCCTGAGGCATTAACTAGATTCTCTTTGCCTTTGGTTTTAGCTCCCTTTTTGAGTCTCATTTTTGTAGTTCTGTTGGTTTCTGGACCATTTTTCTATCAATATTTTGTCTTAGTATTTTGTATATTGTTTTCTTTGTAGTTTAGGCTCTTGTTTGGGATTATGTCATTTTTTTGCCTTTTGATCTTTTGTGTTTGTTGTTTTTTTATAAGCAGGTCTTTTCAGTAGCTGGGTTTTCTGGAAAATATTTGAGTTCTTTTGAATGTTGTTCATTTAATATAATGAATTAAATTAAATGTGTTAGTCAGGATTTTGTTATTTTGAGCCAGGGGTTTGCTGGTTCCTCTCCTTTACTGGGAGTTTTTGTCCTTGATCCTTTCTGGAGATGTCAGGCCTTAGGTCATTTTTGAAGAAAATAAAAAAAATACATATCTACTCTCTATATATAACATTCTAAACCTAAAAGTGCAACGATTTTGTGCAACAATTTTATGTCACACTTCAAATCGGGCATATTTTAAAACCTACATATATATGTTTGGTATCATTCTTTTCAGTATTTATCAAACTTTAATGTGATGCTGTTAGATTTTTAGATTCTTATTCCGTTTTTAAATTATAAACTAAAAAATACGAAGGACTCACATCCTGAGATTTTGTGCCAAAAGATTTAAGGCTTTTAAATGTTCAAAGCGCCACGCGAGATGCAGATCACACAGCACTGCAGCAGTAGCAAGCCAGCAGCTGATCGAGCAAAGAGGAGGTAAAAAAACTGTATTTGTTTCCCATTGTATCACCGTTTAAGTGGGGGTCTCGAAGGAGTAACCACATCTGCTTGGGGTGTGTTCAGCCCCCCTCTTACACAACACAAGTGGCAGAGACGCGAAGTGGCTAGCGCATAGCACAGGCCAGGGGGTTTGGCAAAAGAAACGAGCAGGGCCCCCTAGTGTATGTGTATATATATATATATATATATATATATATATATATATATATATAGTATAGTATAAATAGTATAGTATTGCTGAAGTAACACTTGTGCTTGATTTTAGTCGTCTTGCTCATTAAGATTTTTAACTCTTATTGCTTATTTTAGTCTTAAACAGCTGTTTTCTTGTTTTTTAATGACTCTTTATTAACACTAAGATGAAAATTACAAAAGAAACAAGAATTTCTCCATTTAGTTTGTTTCCATTTACACTGCTGTGTGTTTATCATATACTATTTCATTTAATTAAATACTTGGAAGGAAAGTGAAGAGAAAAAAGTGAAGGACTGAGAATTACTCATCAGTTTTAGACTTCAGATCATTTGGATGATATCCTTAGAAAGGAAAATAAAATCTAGAATATGAGAATGGCCTGACATGGCGGAGTTAAAGCGCTAACAAGCTATGAAATTGAATTATTGGCAAGGATTGTTTTCTAATTAAGCAACTGGGTTGGAGCAAAAACCTGCAGCCACTATGGCCCACCAGGACTTACTTTTTGCCCACCTCTGACTTAGAGGAAACTCCATCAAAAATATTCTGATCAGGACATTATAGAATTAATGCTGATGAATTACGTAACAGTAACCAATTTGGTATGTTTAAAAAGACCAGGGGCTTGTGTATCACACAAACTAGGAGCGAGGAAACATATTATATGAATATCTGAAGTATTATAGTAATATTTAGTAAAAAAGTTTTTTGATAAAAATGTTGAGTTGTTCAAATAGATTAAAATTAGAGCTTAATTTGGGTAAAGTCATAAAAACATGGATATTGGAAAAGAAAAAATTGATTTGTTCTCCCCCAAACTATGTAACTGATCAGCAAAATATTTTACATTACTTTGACTCACTATTAACTTAATACTGTCTGATTATCATTTTATTTAATTGATATTTTTAAAAATATAGTCTTATCTGGACAGCACAGTGGTGCAATGGTAGGCACTGCTGCTTAACAAATTGAATCCTGTATTAGAAAGGCTGTGAATGTTTTCCTGGTGTCTGTGTGGATTCTCCTTTGGGTACTCAGGTTTTCCTCCAACATTCCAAAGACACAAGTTCAGACTACTTGTCAATTCTAAATTGTTTCCTGTATGGTTGTGTAAGTGTATGGGCCCTGTGATGAACCACCAACAGTTTCAAAGTTGCTTCCTTACCGAAACTCTTTGCTGCAGGGGTAGATTTGCAGAATTTACATTATATACATGTCTACTGTATCTCCTAGAGTGCTATCATAGTACAGAATCCTAAAGTCAAAACCTGCTTGAAGACTATCAAAGGAAGACGATAAGCTGGGTTTATCCTTGCTGTGATAGTATGGTGACAGTGAGTTTTCCTCACCGTTCCAGAGCTCCAGGTTCAACTCACAGCCAGCAAATTGTGTGTATAGTTTGTTTTGTCTGAGTAGTGCCCTGTCTGCCTACATCCCATTAATATACATACTGTAGGTTAGGTAGTTTTTAATGTAATTGCTCCCCAACCTTGGACTGTTCCCGTCTTGAACCTGATGTTACCAAGATAGGCTTCAGGGCCTCCACTGCTTAGAATGTAGTATGAATCAGTACAGTACGTGCTCTTTAAGTGGTATTTTCTGTAATTTGCTTTCAAAATAAAATATTTCTTTTCCTATGCAGTTTACACAATTTATGTAAAATCTGAAAGGCTTTTTGTCACAGATTCTTTGAAACAGATTCACAATTTAGATCTATAAAAATCAAAGTCTAAACAGAAATGGTTTGTAATAGGTGTATGTAAATAGATTTTCTTAACATCTTTTATCTTGCTTTGTCGTGATTGTGTTCCTCATGCCTTTTGACTTTATTTAAAAGCTCATAATGCATACCAAAAAAAAGTTTTTTGCTCTAAAATTGAATGAAAAGGAGGAATCAATAATTAAATTTTTTGCATTTGTGCTGATAAGAGTAGCAGGGGCTGTTGTTTATCTCCAACCTGAAGGATGTCTCTATAAAGTGTAAATGTGCTTCTTAAAAGAAAAGCAATTCAGCACTGAAAAGGCCTAATGGCTTACAAACGGTTTATTTTTATGGTCCACAGATGTAAAAAGGTAAGAGAGACAGAAGAAATAACTGGCACCATCCCATAACTGTCATTGTGACCAAAAAGCACCCAGTTCAATTAGCGTTGTAAAATAAAATACTTTGTAAGGGAAATAAATGCTACAAGAGCTAAGATTCATGCTTTCAAATATACTCAAGGTTTGAATTTTTAATTAGGGGGTGCTAATTACAGTCATCAGACAGCCATTCCAAATACATTCCACTTTGCTTTTCAGTAGACAAGCCTTCAGTCTGGTGTATTTTTCCATTCCATTAATATTTTATGAAAATGGCCCTCGCTGCTTCAGCTGCGCCTTGCCTCTCTGAACAAGTCCCACATTATGGATGCTTGTGCCTTAAAGACATGTAGCAAGACAACCAAATGCAAAATAGTGGCTCATCAAGCAGGATGTCGATTGATTCTATTGCATAGTCGAAAAACAGTTGGGTGTGAAATATAATTGAGCTGACACTAATAATGAAATTTAACACTGTCTGCAAGCCATTAACAGTAAACTGAACTGTGGATGATTATCATTCTTTTGGAGGATAATACACAAATGTAAAAGGCTTAGATATTTGAAAGATTAAAGTGAATGAACCTTGCAAAGTTTTCCTACTAAAATGAAAGACAGAAAGATCAAATGTAGCATGGGGTGTATGGCATTTTATGGTCACCATAGCAAGTCTTTTTAATGGTTTCTTTTATGAATTTAGGTTGCCGATGGTGCAGTACTTATGCATCTGTGTGGAGCCTATGGGTTCTGCCTAAGTCTCTGTGGGTTTTTCACTGAGAATTCCAGCTTTCTTCTAAAAATCCTAAATGGACTCCATATGAGTGAAGTGTGTATGGCTGTGCCCAGTGACTGACGCTTATCCATGGATGGTTCCTGCCTTAGACCCAGTACTGATGAGACAGGCATCATGAATTTAATTAATTGAGTTAGAAAATGGATGAACAATCTTAGTCGATGGGAAACACACTTCACCAGATTCCTAATCTTCATCCAACAAAGTAAAAGACATTACAATAAAAAGGAAGCCATGCATTGCATTGACATGAAAATAAAAGCTCTGGTAATGTCGTCATGACAGGATGGAGGATTGCAGAGGCAAAGTTGTCATTCTCTAAGGTACACCAGTTTAGATGTTTGTAGTGAAAGGAATGAGTTTGATCTAATTAGTTAGCAGTGATGTACAATGTATACAAATAATAAACAACAATCATTATATTTCCTCTTTATTCTCGAGTTTTGAATGAGTGAATAAAAACATGCTAATAAATAGAATACATTAGCATAATGTAAAAGAGAAAGCTCAAAGCAATAGAACTTTAAACGTTTGGAATTACCAGGCATTATGGTCTATTCAGGGGTAGTAGGGGCCTTAACTGCATTCCAGCTCCAGTAAATCCAGCTAATGCTTTCTATTTTGGATCATATTGGCCGCTTATTCCACAGACACGTGGGCAGAGAGCATTTTTCTAATTTACAGTAGTGCAAAGAGGAAAATAAGATTCTTGCTAAAGCTAGATTTCATCGACTTTGAGCAGAGCCTGAAACACATTTGCTAAGATAACATTTTTAGCAATCAAGACAAAATGCATTAGGCTTCCCTACAGCAAACAAACTTTAACGCTGCTGAAATTATGTTGATGTGACTGTTTTATTATATGAAAGTGTAGAAAATAGAAATAATAATCATCGTTATTATTTTTCCAAACTTTCACGATGAATATTTAGCATATTTAACTCGCTCTAATTGCTATAATTTTTTTCAATAAGATAATTGACCTTATGTTTTGTTAGCAGTCAGAGATGGTCAATTATGTGTTTGGTGATGACCATTTAAACTTTAAGTGTGCAGCTTATGCTTCTTTCTAGAAACATTCATATGATGAAAAATGCAGAGTCTTTCTTTTTGTCTGTAATTAAATTAGTCTGTCATTTAGCAAATTGAGACCTTTCTATTAGGTAAATCAGTAATTGGCAATTTGTAGCTTTGCTGACTTAACAACTAGTGCCACTCTGGCAGGCAAAAAAAAAAATTAACAAAAATATTAAAGTGACGCAAAATTTGCAAAGACAAAACAGGCATTATAAGTAAAAATGTATTCATAAATGTGAGTAATTTCAATAATTAAGGTACAGAATTAATATGTTCATTATTTTTTGCAGGAGCCAAAGCAATATATGACTTTTTTTATTTCTTTAATTAAATAACTTGAAAAATAACAGGCATTGGATCTCTTATTCATGCAGGGTATTCAGTGAAAAGAAAAAATGCAGTCTTGGGAATATGACCCAAATGAGAGTTTTAACAAGTCCAAACACCAGCCCATTTATCCCTTCATCATAATGTCATCCATCAGTTGAAATGCATATTTGCTTTAGAAAACGATTTCAAAATTCCTATAGGCATGATTTATTTCTAGGTGTTAATAGCTTTAAGGTGTTTTAGGCAAATTGTGTAAGGACAAGCCATTTGGAACTGAATGGACATCTGCACTGCCAAGCTATGAAGAAATTTCATCTGGTGTTGTAGACATTGGGAGGCACTGTGGTGCCATCACTAATCCAAGTGTCTCATAATTACAGAGTGCTGGGTGCAAATGCTAACAAAGGTAGAGTCTGCATATTCTCTGTGAGCCTACTTGGGTTTTTCTGTGCATAGTTCTCTTTTAATCCCAAAGGCATACAGATTTGGTTGATTGGCATCTTTAAATATGCCCGATCATAGCAAATATGGGCATGTGCCCTGCAATAGGCTAGCACTTGTCTGTTATTGGTTTCCACCTTGTGCCATATACTGTCAAGATAAATAATCTCTTTGATTTGAGTAAATGGTTTGGAAAATGAATAGAAAGATTACAACTGTTATATAGTAAGAACTACCTCACAGTTTAGGACATTTTTTCAACCTCACCACAATATTAAAAGCAACAATAACAAATGAGAAAATAACACACAATGTGCAATAAATCCGAAAGAGTATCCGAAGTAGTATTGATCAGTGAAATTGACCAAAGCCGGTGACCTGGCGAACTGAACAGTTTCTTGGGAATTTACTGTGCGGCTGGCACAGACAAACTTTTTATCCTAGCACCCCATGATACTTTGCAAGGCTAACATGACATCACAGAGCTGTAGCAGCCAATGTTGGATGGGACAGCCTCCAAAGTATATATGCTATCGTAGTAGTAGGCTAAAATTAGTGGAAAACGTGTGAATATACAAATTGGAAATGTGTCAGTGTATTCATGTCTTAAAGGTAATGTCATTTTATATACACTTGTATGTGACCTGTGTGTAATATGTGAGCCTACCTCTTTAATAAGATTACCCAGAGTGCTGAGCAGTTGATACATACAGGAAGGAGTGTAAAATCCTCATGTTATAGTGTTAGTGTTGTTTGTACTGTATTTGATATCAGTTACAGTAAACAAGCAGAAGCTTCAGGGAAAAAATCAAACTGTAATTTTAATTTCAAGTGAAGTGAGTATCTGCCATTGACTCTGTGGGGAGGCAAGGCTTAGTGAATCCATGCTTCCTGACTGCCACTGTGTGCAAGACATTTTACTTTTCAGATATTAAATTCTATTCATTTTATTTCAGGTAGGCACAGTATTTGGAACTGCTGCCTCTCAGCTCAGGTTACATTTTTGGCCACATTAATCAGTCCAGCATAATTGGCAGAGGCTTCCCTAGGCTTTAAGGCAGGGGTTCCCAACCTGGTGTAAATTTTGCCTATTCAGGGGATATATATATATATATATATATATATATATATATATATATATAGTGAACTTGACCTGGACACAGACAGGCGGACATCTTGTTAAAACACCACCACACGTTTATTATACACAATATTTACAATAATAGGTCACTAAGACCCCAGCCAATGGTCACTCAGACCTCAGTCACGTGCACAAACCCCCAAACACAGTCCTGGCCACAATGCCTTGTCTTCGGGCTGCCTCCACAGCTCCTCTTGCCTCGTCCTCCTTCCACCCGACTCTAGCCTCCTTTTATAGAGGACCCGGATGAGCCCCAGGTGTTCCCGGCATTCCTCCGTTGGCCACGCCCCAGCATGGCGGAAGTGCCGGCTGTCCTCCTGGCTGCTCTCCGGGCGCCGTCATAAATCTTCCCCCCAGCACTTCCTGGTGTGGCGGAAGTGCTGAGGCAACAAGTCTCCAAGACATTGGGGCGCCTCCTGGCGGTGATCACGGGCCCCTACAGGGAAAGGCTTCCATGCCCTTGACCCGTGGCCCCCAAAGCAACCCGGAAGGCAAACCCCACGTGATCCAGGCAGGGCTCTGACCCTCTTCCGGTCCCTCCTGGCGTCCCGGCCGGGTCATGGCCCATGGCATCCCTGACAATATATATATATATATATATATATATATATATATATATATATATATATATATATATATACTGTATGTGTTCAGATTCAGCGGGTTGGAAAATGGATGGATGGATGGATGGATGGCTGTATTTTACAACAAAAATTTGGAATATTCACAGCGTCCTCCTATGTCTTTTTGCAATTTTGGCGTCGGTTTTTGAGTAAAGGAATGGATAAATTTGACACAAACACAATTTTCTATAACATCTGAAAAGTTGTATGTCCCATTTTAATGAACAAAATGACTGTTCTTCCTGTGGCTCCCTACTTGCTATGCAAAGCGCTCTGATTAGTGAGAATAGCACTATATAAATGTAAAGAATTATTAAGATTTGGAGAACCACCTGTGAGGTTTCATTTTATTACTTTGTCATTCATTTTTTTCTTTTGAATTATCATTTGAGGTGTTGAGAAACATTCACTGTTGATTTCATACTTGTTCTGCACAAAAACACTTCAAGATAAGCCATTTTTAAGTGTAAAGGAAATAGAAACTAAATGAATTAAGCATTAGGGTTAGGTTACTCCAAACACAGGTAATTGGACCTACCTGGTTACCATTTCTTAAAATTTTTACACTGCTAAAATACATGAGAGGTCATATGTCATAGCTTGATAAGTTCAGGTAGCATACTTTTCTCCAGATCATCCTGCTGAAACTCTGCACTTTGTAGGGCATTTACATGACATCTCTCAAAGAATAACTCATGCTGTAGTTACTCCATCAGGAACTAAACAACTAACCATTATGAGAGTAGCCATGAATTCTACTCTTTACCACAAGATTCTTTACAGCACAATAACATACCTATAAAATACTGTATGTGTATACCAGCCCACCGCAGGGCATACACGCCCACCCAAACACCAAGCACACACTTGGGACAATTTAGAGTCGCCAAAGCACCTAACCTGCATGTCTTTGGACTGTGGGAGGAAACCCACGCAGAAACGGGGAGAATATGCAAACTTGGATGGTTATACTTCACATAAAAATTAAAGAGATGTATGCTATAAAATGGAGAACTTGTTAATGGGTTTTGAAATCAGTTCTACCCCATAGTCCCTAGCACAAATTTAGTTCTGTGCTGATGTACTCTTTTTGGAATGTGGATGCTATCCTAGTAACCTCCTTTGGCTCTTTCTATCAGTCTAAATGCATTTGTTAGGCCATTTGATAATTTGTCTGACTGTGAGTGTGTGTGTATGATAGTGTAAGGACTGGACTTCTTTCTAGGACTATTACTGCCTTGGCTTTTTACTGCTAGAATAGGCTGTGGCATCCTTAATCTTAAACTAGATATACACCTGGATACATTGATTTAACACAAGAAATAAAACATACATATATCCAATTTATATGTATGGATATGATGACATATTTGAAATAATCAAAAATTAAATGTTCATATGCTGTATATTTAAGAAACACATACATTTTTCTCTTAATATCTGTTCAGATCTTCTTAATTTGGTTCACGGTCACAAAATCATAGCCTATTCATTGAACATCAGGATGTGGGGTAGCACCCTTCTGTAGTTATTTCATGTCTAGAATAATGACAAGATACTGGGTATATATATTTTTAATGCATTTATTTACTCCAACAATAAATCACACTAGATACAGATAAACAGGGAAATCTGAAAAGTAACAAAATTATTGATAGGAACAACACAAAATGCTAGCTACTCACTGGGCTTTGCTTCACATGGGCTGTGCCCCCTGACTTTCTGGTGGAGTTGCTTATATCTCAATTATCTCTTCTCTCTTTCACCTTTCCATGTTTTTACTCTAATGCCTCTTTCTACCAGTAGTGAGCCTTTATGCCCAAACCTATCCCATGAACCATTGAACCTTTATTGTATAGGGTGGTCCAGATCTAATTATGCAATTTTCATTACGTTATAACTTATTAAGTTTATTACATAGAAAATCACCCGAAAAATCCCGGACCATCGAGAAGCGTGCGATCTGACGACATGAAGAATCGTCTTCGCGCCGAACTGGAATCATTCCCACATAAATCAAAGCCATCCAGACGATCTGTATCTGCATAATTAGATCTGGACTACCCTGTACTGACTGCACGAAATGGCAGCTGTTTAAAAGAAGAATGACATCTAAGAAGAGGGAAGAAGACAAATAGACTAGTCAAGGCCAAAACTGGGAAGTCAAGAATCAAGAAAAACAACCTCAGAACATGAAACCAAAAGGGATATAGCAAGAAAATCAAAAAACTCAAAGGCAAACAAACTGAGCAAATATGCAAGCCGAAGACTGAGGTCAAAAACGTCACAGAATAGGTTTTGACCAGTAAGCAATTGTAATGCCATGAAATAAATATGAGGATTTTGGGCTGCATCCACAAACTTGGACAACCAGGAAGTGCTAATAAAGGAATAATAAGCACTTTAAACCATTGTGGTAAAATATTTACGTGTAACATGCAACCGGATGTCCTAATTAACGATAGCATAGCAACCATCAAAAAAAATGTCTCATAACAACCATGTCTGCAAGAAAATCAAAATGGCATCATGAGAAAATGTGATTTAATTTCAAACATACTAAAAATTTGAGGTGGGTTGGCACCCTGCCCAGGATTGGTCCAGCAGACCCCCGTGACCCTGTGTTAGGATTCAGCGGGTTGGAAAATGGATGGATGGACATACTAAAAATACATCAAATCGAAAAACAAATGTAACCATTAAATTAATTTTTCTCCAAAACCCCAAAAATGTTGTATCATGTAGTTTTTGAGATCAAGGAGTAGATGAAAATAAAAATGAAAAACAAATACATAATCATAAGAAATACAGCTTTAAGCATTATCCTGTGGTACTTCCTCTAGTTGTAGAATCAGTAGAATCTTCCATGAAAACCCTAAATACAAAGAGGACTGTTTGACTTATGTTAGGTAGATTGCCCAGAGGGGACTGCGCGGTCTCTTGGTCTGGAACCCCTACAGATTTTATTTTTTTTTCTCCAGCTTTGGAGTTTTTTTTTTGTTTTTTCTGTCCACCCTGGCCATCGGACCTTACTTATCCTATGTCAATTAATGTTGACTTATGTTTATTTTTTATTGTGTCTTCTATTTTTCTATTCATTTTGTAAAGCACTTTGAGCACATTTGAATATGTGCTATATAAATAAATGTTGATTGATTGATTGATTGATAGAAGAGCCCATCTTATTTTATATGGTTAACACCAAACAAGTGACACCTCAAGCAGCAATGGTATTTTCTGGGCTGCCTGTCTTAAGTTGGCAACATGGTCCTACTCCACACTTTAGGGGCCTGTGTGCTGTCATATAATATCCTTCCAGTCCTCCCAGTGCATTGTTCTAAAAGATAGCACAGTGCCAATTCTCTTGACATGAGACCAAGTATGGATCCTTTTTGGCCAGGGGATACTCTGAATAGTTGCCATTTCTCCATCAATTCTTTCTCTATGTCTGATGCTCCTGGGTAGATTGGTTCTGGGACATCCATTGCACCTGGTAGTCTTGTATTTGCCAGCGCACATAGAGATATGTAATGTCTCATGGGTAGCATAAATCCTCCTCTTTCTTTGGCTCATTTGGGACCCTTCCATTATTGTCTGTCCTGTTCTGTATTATAGCAAAACATTTAAATATCTTATTTTTGTAGGCTGCTGACAATGTAAAGAGGCAAATTTGAATGATATTCTATTAGATATAAATTTATTTTGAATTGTACTGCAAATATGAATGCCCATGATGCAAGAGTTCATAATGCAACACCAGATTAATAGCATTTATACCATTTTCTATGCAAATTTGATCACTTTATTCAACCGTGTTGACAGTGCAGAAAAGACGAGCTTCAGTAAATGAGACTGGATTACACAATCAGCACAGCAAATAATACAGCGGGACAGACATAATAAAAATGTTGAACAGTGAAGATTTCCAGACACACCGTAGATTCCATCTGTTTGTACAGGTATTCAGTGTCTGCACTTGATCTTAGCAGTCATATATCAGATTTTCTCTTTAATTTCTCTTTTATTAAAAGGAGGAAAAAAACATCAATATGTAGAAAGGACATTTATTATTTCATTTTTAAAATTCAGTGATTTATTACTACAACAATAGCAACTGGATATTTACAACATTGACATACGCTTTACTACTTTATTAAAAAAAGGTTATAATTCTCATTTGCTAGCTAATTGTAATTTCTGGTAAAACATCATTTCACTCATTAAAGAAGAAAATACCCATTTTTCCTGATGAAACAAGAATTTCCCACTGAACGTACATTTAGCACTTCATTTCAGGTTGAGTCTGAAAAGATTGCATTTTCCTGTCTTCAACCAGCCGTTACTAATAAGCATATGTTAATTGTGGCAGGGATCATAAGGAGGTCGATTAGCAGGCACTGGCTGGAACAGAGTGAAACATACTGCTGGAGGGAGAATTTAGGGCAGCCAAACGCAGGACCTGCTTTTGCATGGCATCTTGGGAACAGCTGGCTACAAACTTTGATTTGGAGCATTTGCATTTATTTGTCTCCGGTTTTTTAATCACACACAGCCATATCTGATTTAATGAGGTATGGGTGCATGCTGATTCACGTCAAAGATTGATGGTTATTAAGTGATTCATTAGGCTCATAATTATGAGCGGCGTAAAAAATAAGCATTTTTAACTTGTTAAAGTCTAAGAGCTGTTTTTATATCTTTAATAAAAAAATCCATTTCAAATAAAAGATCATGTTAGATATATGTATTTTGACGGAAGTTAAAATGAGCAAATTATTTTTTAGTGGCCACATTACAAGGAAAGGCAATTGGTAGTGTTAAAAATCATACTAAACTATATAGAATAAAAATGCTTTGTTTTAATAGACTGAAGGCTTAGATTCTGTCAATAAATAATAACTGAAGGCTTAGATTCTGTCAATAAATGCAGTCTACAGTAAATCACTCAATAAACTGGGCTCCAAATGTAAGAACATAGAAAACATTATGATGTATACCTGTACATCCATCCATCCATTTTCTAAACCGCTGAATCCGAACACAGGGTCACGGGGGCCTGCTGGAGCCAATCCCAGCCAACACAGGGCACAAGGCAGGAACCAATCCTGAGCAGGGTGCCAACCCACCGCAGGACACACACAAACACGGGCCAATTTAGAATCGCCAATCCACCTAACCTGCATGTCTTTGGATTGTGGGAGGAAACCGGAGCAAACCCACGCAGACACGGGGAGAACATGCAAACTCCACGCAGGGAGGACCCGGGAAGCGAACCCGGTCTCCTAACTGCGAGGCAGCAGCGCTACCACTGCGCCACCGTGCCGCCTACCTGTACATTACATACAAAATAATTTGATTTTCTAAAGTGTATTGTCAAAAATAATAATGACTTTTTACCTATTGGAAGACAGGACAATGTCTTTTTTGGACACTGTGTGTTTGCTTGATATACTGCATATAGCAATTAAATATCTGCTTAAGTGCCCCAGCAGAGAGTTTTCCAAAGAGGTTGATGAGTGTCTAACCATTGATAACTGAAATTGTTCACTAAACAATAACTTACACCCTAGCTATCTAGTCTACAAATGCTGTCCTAATATCTTGGCAATCTTCTTATATCATATGCTACCGTGGCTGTCCTTTTGTCTGTCCAGGATTTTAAATCACCCGTAGCTCGCAAACTGTTTGACATATTGACCTGAAATTTGGTACACATATACTACGTGACATCTACTGTCCACAATGATTTTTATTACTCTTTTTAGTTTTATTTTACTTTATTGTAGAATCAACTCTCGAGAGTGGCCAGCTGGGCAGCTGTGCACTGCATGTGTACGGGCATTGTTCTCATCCCTACCACCTTCAACGTCACTTCCTCTACCTCTTCATATCTTAAATCATTCTTAAAGCAGATTGAAGACTTACGTGCCATCTTAAGTGAAAAATTAAAGAAAACGTACTAATTGCAACACAAAAACTGACAGTTTTAACGTAAAAAAATGCCAACGAAAAAAGAAAAGACGGGCCGATAGGGTGGAGAAAAGAAGAGCTGCTAAGGAAGCAGCAAGCGCATCAACCTCTGAGCAAACGAATGCTAAACGTACAGAAAAACAGTATGAAAACTATAAGTCAAGTGTATTCATTACACTATATCGTGTAGTACGCCATTACTGGTACTAAATAAGCACTTTGATGAAAACATCCTTACCATACCTAATGCTTTCCTCACTCGGCTCAGACTTGCAGCCTTGTTACTACTGAGCTTTTCAGCTACTGTAGTAACTCCAGCGACAGAAATAAACCCAGTGCCACCAGATGCTTCCAGCCCTGTCATTTCTAAGAAAGGTGCATCCATCTAATTTGACCTTCCAAAAATAATTTTGCATGATCTAATTAAAATTAGTCTTCTTCTTCTTCTTTATCTTCAGCCACTACTCAGCCGTTGCTGTGCCTTGCTCATACAATTTAGTGAACTATGAAGACCTACCTGCTAACATCGGATGGAAGTCTTCTTTCTTTTAAATTGTCAGCTTCCTTTTCTGTTACTTTCGTCCACTAGGTCCTAGGACTATTGCCGAGACTGTCTATGATCATTTTTGGGCACAACTCCTCACAGTTACCTGCAGAACTTAGGGCCTAGAGAGGATAAATTTAAATTCAATTAACCTGACATCACCCATTATGCAAAAGAATGTAATTTAATTCCAAAAATAACTAACATTTATAATTTCTCTTTCATCTAATATTCAAAATTCATGGTTTCCAAATGGGTAACAGCAAGGACGATCTTTGAACCTAAGTAGTTTTTTAAAAAAACATTTTATTGAATTTATTATAATCAAACAACATTCCATCCATCCATCCATTATCCAACCTGCTTTATCCTAACTACAGGGTCCCGGGGGTTTGACATTCCATACAAACAAGTCAAATTTTACAAAACTAGGTTCAAGCCAAGTCAGCCCCCACTTATGAGAAAGAGAGCTAGGCCAACATAGTGAAACTACGTTGCATGCTCAAGAGTAAGCTCAGCGCACAGCTTGGTCATATTACAACCGGAGGGCCGAACTCCCAATGTGGTATACAAAGAGATCCATAACAAATAATTATTGGTATATTTTCCCTCAGTTTAAAAGGTTTAATTTTCTTCTTAATAAAAATTTTAAGGCAGTACTTCGCCACTGCAAAGCGCGGGTATTTTGCTAGTATGTATATATATGTGGATGTATATATATATGTATATGTATATATGTATATTGTGGAAAACGTACCCCCAAGCACAGACAGACCGACACCAGAATGTCGAAAACACACTTCTTTTATTTAAGTTCTTTTTCAGCACCACAATGCCTTCACTCACCAACTCTCTCTCCTTTGTCGTCTTCTTCTTCTTCTTTTCTCTTTCTTTCTTTTTCTCTCTCTCTCTCTCTTTCTCTCGACCTCCTCACAAGCTTCGTCTCCTTCCTCCCAACTCTGGCTCGTCTACTGGAAGGAGGCGGCCCCTTTTATTATGACCCGGATGAGCCCCAGGTGCTCTCCCTGACGTCACTTCCTGGTGTGGCGGAAATGTCAGGAAAGCACCTGGAAGCACTCCGGGTCTTCTTGGAATTATTTCCGGCAGCACTTCCTGGTGTGGTGGAAGTGCTGCCATCCAGGATTCCCTCACTGTCCAGGCGCCCCCGGCGGTGGCTACGTCCTCTCACGAGCATCCCAGCTCCTTCCTTGTGGCCCCCAAATAGACCCGGGCGGCTGCCCTCTCGTGGCCGAGGAGTAACATTGTCCACCTTGGAGACTATCCAGGCGTCCCGGCCGGGCAGTGTCCCTGCTCATCTGTGACAATATGTATATGTATATATATGTGTATATATGTATATATATATATATATGTATGTATGTATGTATATGTATATATAAATGTATATGTGTATATATGTATATATATGTATAAGTATATATATATGTATATGTATATATGTATATTTATATATCTATGTATATATGTATATGTATATGTATATATATGTGTGTGTGCGTATTTATATATATATATATATATATATATATATATATATATATATATATGCCAGAGACACTCATCACACTGACAAAACAATTATTTTTGTCAATCATGTTACATTATTATTAAAATGTTTCCTTTTCTTTTTCATTACTTCTTTAACACACTACTTCTCCGCTGCGAAGTGAGGGTATTTTGCTAGTAGTAGAAAATATAAGTAAGTAAATAAGTAGAATAAAAAGGCGAAGAGAATCCGCTTCCTCTGTTTAAATGCTTATACCTAAAATTTTATTGATTGGATCCTGCCAGGTTTTAAAATAGTTTTGCACAGATCCTCTAAGTGAGTGTTTAATTTTTTCCAATTTCAAATCATTTTTAGCATCAGTTACCCACTGACTAAAAAGAGCTGAGTTAGGATTCTTCCTGTTGAACAAGATAAGTCTACGTGTCAATAGTGAAGTAAACAAAATTACAGTTTGTTTGTTCTTCTCCACTTTAAGCCCATCTAAAAGTCCACCAAACAAAGCTGTTAGTGGATTAGGAGAGATTGTGACACTAAGGCTGTCTGAAAGGCATTTCAAAATTTTGGTCCAAAATATTGTTAATTCTGTGTATGCCCAAAACATGTGGCCCAGTGAGGCTGGAACTTGATTGCAATTTTCGCAGTAGTTTTTAACCAGTTGCACTTGAGAGCAGTCTTGTGTTAGACTATGGTGTTTTTCTGGCTAATCTATGACACAGAAATCTAATGAAATAAGTAATTCATTAAAGTGTGCATTTCCAGATGTCTTTTACAATAGTGATGTGAGGATTAAAGTGTTTTGGTAGCACTAAAAGCACTAATGAAAACACAGGAGCCATGCTGTCCTCTATGCAACTCATAATTCCTGGTGTCCGAGCAGTATAAACTTCAACTGTATGCCATTCGTCTGGGGAATTGTAAAGTAAGTATCCTTAAACACCTGGAGCAGACCTAGAGCAGGAGCGAGACCACTGCCTTTGGAGATGCTGGTTTCACAAGCAATTCTCAGCAAAGAGGTGAATTTTGATACTTCATTCCAATGTTCTCTCTAATCAGAACAGAGTTCTGCTATTTCTTGTAATGTTATGCATACCAATAGCTTGGTTTTGTTAGAAAAACACCACTTTGAGGCCACTCCACTTTCAGGAGTGGGCTATGGGGTCCTGCTCCAGGTATAGTTCATTTAGTCAGAATTGTTATGATAAGTTTGGGATATTTTCTTCCACTTTAATTAATTTATCAAGCATATCTTTATCATTTGATAACACAATTTTTGTCCTTGAGACTTGCTAGTAAAGTGCAGGGTTTGCATGATTAATATTAAGTGTTCATTAAATGCTCCTAAGTATAGTATACTTACATAACAAACTTATATCGCATACATTATCAGAATGGATTGTAACAGAAATAAATTTACTTTCAAAAATTTTACATAAACTGTGACTAGTTATTGAAATAAGAAACAGAAAAAAATTCTGATTGTGGAATTCCTATAAACCAGCATGTTATGGTGTGAGGATCTTTTCCTAAATGTGATATAGGTAAAAATAAAGAATGTTTTGAATGGTGCCATTGGCAGCCATTCCAATCTAACAACTGTCTCTCTCATTTCAATGTCTGATCGTTAAAAAGGGTGTGCTTTTTGCATACTGTAATACATAACATGGATTGGCTGGCATCCCATCTAGGATGGATGGTTCCTTAACTGGGCTTTTTACAGAACAGAACAGACAGTTAGTTAGTAGTACCTTTCCCAGTCGGGAGGCCTTTATAATGCATGGCTAAGGGCATACTGCTTCCCAGGGCTGTTTGCTCCCCCACTACACTTGTTAATGACATCCCTCTGGCGTGATTAGCTTTCAGACACCCACAGGGCTGCCTGGGAGTTGTAATTTTGGTGGGTGACCCTATTGGGGTCCTCAAGTCCTGATTGGGGGAGCTGCAGGAGGCAGGTTGTCTTGTCATGTGAAGAATGTGATAGCACCAGAAGTACTCCCGCATCCGGAGTTGGGAGTTGGGGACAGGCAAAGTTCTCCTGGGAAGAGTGGAGGAGAAAAGAAAGACAGAGAGAAGGAAGAAGAGTTGTTAGTGCTTTTGTAAGACAAATATAAAAGAAAACCTGGTGAGGTAATTGTGCTTAATTAATCTTTTATTTGAACCCGGGACTTGTGTTGCTGTGATCATGTCTGGGGTTTAGGGTTCTGCAATGCCCTCCACAGGTTACAAGACATATACTTCCCAACATTACCAATTGTTTCTGCTTTATTGAATGGTTAGGAATTGAATGTTTATTTTCAACAATTCCCCATCAAAATGGTTATACCTCTGAAGATCATCTGTGATGAAAGATGTCACTCTAAGTATGGTAACAGAAACTAATAATGTGAATGTAGATAGGCATCTACCTATTAGAGAAGGTTTATACAGTGTCACACACATGCGATTAGGAGGCAGCTAAAGGGCCTGAGTAAGTGTAATGAAACATCTGAATCGAGGGCGGCGGAGTGCGCTGACCGTCTTTCTCAGTTCCCTAAAGACCTTTCCCGGGAAATCCTGCAAGGCCCCTTTGCTGACGTCAATTCCAAAGCCGGCCCCTTTGCTGATGTCACTTCTGAAGCCGGCCCCTTTGCTGACATCACTTCTGGTTCCGGCCATTTTGATGACATCAGTTCCTCTCCAGGCCTTTAAAGCCTCCATCTTGGGCTACTATAGCCAGTTCTAGTTTGGACTCTGAGAGATGCACATCGTATTTCTGATACAACAAACCCTTTTGCAGCTGGGAAAAACAATATATGGGTGGCTGCCCCAAACCTTTATGATGTCTTTGGCGTATTATTATCACAACAGATACAATTTATTATAATGGCTGATTGTTTCCATTCATTCATTTTGTGACCCATTCATTCATTTCTGGTTTTTGGTGAACCATTGCCTACCTCTGCAGCATCAGATGCAAGGCAGAAGTCATGTTTGGACTGAGTGCCAGCCCGTTACAATGTACACCATCATATACACCTAACTTAGAATAGCCAGTTAATGTGGGGATATGCGAGGAAAACCAATGCACCCAGAGCAAAATCTTTACAGTCAGGACTTGGAACTCAAGGTTCAAGTTTCTTATTTAGCCATGTTTACACAAGAAAATAATGAAATTTGCCTTTTCAGCTGCATCCAATAACAACTAGAAAGAGTGAAAACAAACAAATAGAGTCGAAACAGTTCAAACTTACACAGAAATTCTAAAAATGTTTACATCATTAGAAAAGCAGATTTTTTGCTAAAAACTACTTATAGCAGTTTGATAGTACATTTTACCTACAATTGGTATATGATACAAAAATATATATATATATACTGTACATTTGGAATTTTTGTTATCTCTGATTATCCTCATTAAAAAGAAGTATTGCACCGGGGAGAAAGAACATATGGAGCGATCTGTGTGGGTTTTCAAAGTGACTAACCTCCCTAATTTACTGAGGTTCTGTGTGTAATGGATGTCTGTCGTCAGAAGAGATGATTTCCAGTTTCATCAGCTCTGCTCTCTTATACACACTTAACAGATCATCTATGTCTGCCCCAATAATTTTAGGTGCTTGTTTGCTAATCTGCTGGGGCTTTTTTAAATTTTGGTTTGTCAGATAACTAAACCAGACAATGAAGCTGAAAGTGAAAACAGACTGTGATAAAGGACGACATGAGGTCCTTGACCACTTTAAATAGTCTGAGTTAATGAAGGAGAAATAACTGCTGATTATATTTAGAGAATATTTATTTTGTATTTGTATTCCAAATAAGATTGTTATCTTGTCTAATTCTGAAGTATTTATATTCAGTTTTTATCAGCTCCCTGAGAAAAATTGTGAATGAACATAAATATTTATGTCTCTTAAATTCATTTAGAGTAAGATAGTTCTTATTGCACCAGTTTAATAAACAGCCCACTAACTGCTATCATCCTCTGCAGATATGAGTCCCATTAGTATGGCATCATCTGCATACTTCACACAGTAATGGAACATTGTTAGGTCTCTGGTCACTTGCCTACAGAGTAAAAAGTCTTCTTCTTCTTTCGGCTGCTCCCATTAGGGGTTGCCACAGCGGGCCTACAGAGTAAAAAGTAACTGTGATAAAAGACATCTCTGAGGATTTCCTATGTTTGAGTGAATGACTTTTGAAAAAGTGTCCTGTTCTTTGACTCTCTGTAAACGATTCAATAGAAAGTCTTGAAGCCATAATGCAATAAGTGGGTTAACATCCATACTGTTCAATTTCTCAGTCAGTATGTGAGCTCTGATATATGAACTGGGCTTATCAAGAAAAGTGTAGGCTTGATGTAAGACAGCCAGGAGGGTATCTTGCACACTTCTGCTTACACAGTGGTTACCTTGAAATGACTTCCCATTATTGTTTAGAACTGTGCAGTAATTTATAAGCAAGATGTTCATGATCACGATCTGGGGGATGTTTTAAGTTTATCTTACTACTTTGTACTCAACTCTTTTTTAGCTTTGTAAAGAACCAAATGATGGTGCGTGCTATAAAGATTGTTTGATTGATTAGAAGAAAACGGCTAGAACAATGGAAAGAGTCTGATTGAGTATTGTACATATGCTATCTAAGTTCTTTTAGATAACATGTTTTCTAGCTGTGGAATTAAATCTGTTTGTGAATAAGAAAACTAGCAATATTGACATGTGTCTTATGGGTCAAAAATTTGTTAAATCTAATTTTTTGTACCTTTCCAGGCCAAACCTGCACCTGTAATCTGGCAAACATTCTAAAAAAATGTGCATTTTGAGTGACTGAACAGCATGGCAGGGGATTGTTGAGCTACGGCTTTCTTTTCATCTTTTACATTTTAATATGAAGCAGAAACTGTGCATTGGCTCTTCTTGTATTCAAAGACAAGATCAAACTGATTTGCACTCTGTCTTAGAAACCAGTCTTGTCTTCAAATCATCCCCATGGTGTTGTAATGCAAGTGTATTTCTTTTTAGTTTTAGTTCATTACTCATTCAAAAGTAATCAATATACCTTCTCTGTGAGGCCCCGGATCTCTTTTATTCAGAAGTCTCCCTAGATTTGATTTGGTTTTATATCTTTTCTGCAAATGTCACATTTCATTTATGAAAAGAATTAGGTATAAAGCAGCAGTGGCTGGGCTCAATTTGTTAATGATCACCTGATAAGAAAATCAACACCTGTTTTATAAATTCACAACTCTATCTATCTATCTATCTATCTATCTATCTATCTATCTATCTATCTATCTATCTATCTATCTACAAAAAATGACTTGAAAGGAAATTTTATGTACAGTTTTTTTTCTGCTCTATTAGTTATTCTGTTCTAGCTTAGATAAAGAGAAAAATAAATTTTCTATAGGGACATTCATTGCTTTTGCTGTGATGAATGAGAGAGAGTGTAAGACATGGTAAATAATCAGGTAATACATTTGTACTTGAATCGCAAAACAGTAGAAATAGATTTATTAAATTGGATCATTTTTTTGAGAATTGCTAAATGTTAAATTTATTAGAAACAGATTTTATCAACATTCACTTGGACAATGGCAGTTGGTCACTAATATTTTTTGTATCGGTAAGATACTGGTAATAAAATAATCGTTTTCTTGAAGAAGACTCTTCTTTTTTCTGAAATCAGGCTTCAGATTCTTTGTAATTTTATGCACAGTGCTGATACAGATACATATCTCATTTAAAGACATGGCCTCTCTACATTCTTCTCATATTATGCTTTTTGCTCATAATCTAGCAGCTACTATATGTTTCATCAGGCATGTACAAAACATTTATTAGGCAAAGATTTTTGGGATATCACTAAGGAAAATTACATCTTGGTAAGAGTGTCATAATGTATAAGAAAAGTGTTGAAGGTCAGATCCAGCAATGGCTTGGCTGGCTTAGAAGACGTACATAGAAGGTTGTGTAGGCAGAGCCAAGACAGCACCAAATGTCCACTGGTATAAAATATTTCAATAGGTTCATGTTTTTGAAACCCAGTGCCAAACATGAATGCTTAAGAAAGCATACAACTTGAATGATTTAAACCAAAGTAAATACAGCAAGCGTGATAGTCCACCTTGAACAGTTATAGTGTTTGTTGTCCTTCTTTAAGCCAATGAAGATGTCTGTTGTGATAAAGGCGCTATATAGCGCCTGACCCGGCATAGACTGACACAGAGGCACATATAAAATGAAAGACTTTTTATTTTCTCTTCAGCTGTGGGGCACGTCTTCCCTGTGTCCCACAGGCCCAACACAGTCCCAAAATCAGAAGCAAAGACACACAACACACTTCTTCTTCTACCACCATTCCTCCTCATCAAACTTTGTCCTCCTCCCACCCGACTATGGCCACTGAGTGGTGGTTGCTGGCTCCTTTTATAGTTCACCCGGAAGTGCTCCAGGTGCTTGATCCCTGAGTTCTGGCTGCACTTCCGGGTGTGATAAATATGTTGCCCATACGGGCTCAGGAGTCCCAAACACAATGCCCCCTGGCGGTGCCTGCGGGACCCAACAGGGCTGCACCCAACTCCAATTCCCAGGATGCCCTGCGGGAACCCGAGGCACTGCTCCACCCCAGGGAGGCGGCCATCTAGCGTCCAGGGGGGGGTATTGCAGTATCCAGGGCTGCTCCCTCTGAATATACCGTGCAGGGGTGTCCTGACTGGGTATGGACGCCAGCTGCCTGTCACACTGTATAATTTGAGGGTCCATCTTTCTTAATCCTGCTAAAGCCAATGTCATATTACTCAACTTTTAGTTGTGCGAAATGTCATACTTGCTGACTACAGTTGATGGTCTCGTCACCAGACCGTGTCACCTTAAACAACTGAAAATCACTGAGGACCTGTACCAATACTCCAGCACAGTCCCATGCACCCCTTCTCATAACAGCCAATAATGTTCTGAACTGATGGAGCTGGCAACGTATGAACAGCTACAGCAAGTTCACCCTCAATCCTAGCGCTTTTTTTTTTCTTTTTTCCATTTTGTCGTAGCACCTAAAACATAATATATTTCACTGAGGAGCCTCTCTTCAGCCTGTGAGTTCCAAAACACCAGATAAGCATTCATTGGTTGTCAGCTGCCCTGCATTAAAAGCTCATCCCTATGAATAAAGACAAAATCAGTGCTGTTTGATTTTGTCAGGGTGAGTTGTGGACTGGATGGAGTGAGTCACTGGGCATGTCACTTTACCTGACCAGCTTCACAGGAGCACATCGCTGACTGCCTCTGACTCACTAAGATTATGAAAATGAAAGCTACAACTGAAAAAATCCCTGGAAAAGTCACATGATGTGACATGGCATTAAGGTGAATGTCATTTGCCTCTTAGACTCCTGTTTAAGTAATACACACAATCAAAAACAATGCCAACCTTCCCTTATTAGCGCTACAGTATTTATTCACTTAAAAGCTGCATCTTATCCAAATAATCCTATATTAACAAATCACACAAATTAAACATTTAGCAAACTGTAAAAAGTAGTATTTACCAAGTTTATTTTTTAAAATTGCTATGGAATTTTAAATCATATACTGTACATATATATATTAAATATAAAAACATAACAATAGCTTCCATCTACTTATTTAATGAGCTCACTAAATCCAGTTTTACGGTCGTTCAGTTCTTAGTCCAAGAGGGAAATTTGGTTTGGCAGCAGGTTTTACAGAGGGACGACGATGTAACATTAAAAACACATCAACAAAAAAACATAGCCATTAAACATAAAGTTAGTAGAAATAAACAAAATACAGCGGTGAGCATAAAATCTATAGTGAAACACCATTTCAAACATAATTGACATAATAATTAAACCAACATTTACACTTTACTGATAGCTGATGCAAATGTTACCTCTTCATCCTGTGATTAAAGCCTGTGGATGTTTATTAAAACTAAACTTACTTAGAAGATTAATAGCTGCTGGTATGAAGGAGTATTTGAACCGGTTGCTTTTTATCCTTGGAACAGTGAACCTGTAAAGTGATGGCAACAACTGAAAATGAGAATGTAGTGGGTGAGCCCTGTCTGAGAGAATATACTCTGCTTTCTGTAATACTTGCTTGTTAAACAGATCTATGAGATTGGACTCTTGAGAGTTAGTGTTCCATTTTACAATTTGATTTATTTTGTGTTTGATGCTGACATTAAGTTTTTCAAACTAGGCAAGCAAAGCAATACAAGATTTATTAAAAAAGTGACATAATGGAAGGACTCACGTGAAAAAGACTCCACTTCGATAAACAGTAGAGGTGCTGCTGTCCCTTTTCAAGTCATGAGTATCTTGCTCCTGTCTCAGCATCATCAGATGCAAAATAGACCTAACCCACAACAGGAAATACAATTCCATTGCAGGCCATGTAAATTCACATTGGACAAGTTTAAAATCACCAGTACACTTTACAAACATTTCTTTGTGGGAGGCATCCAGACTACATGGAGAAAAACACAGACATATTTGGAATGAGCAATGTTTACCCAGACTATGACAAGGATTTAGGAATTAAAATGTCATCTTCTGAAAAAGTGCAACAGCAATGCTAAACCCTGTGCCACCGTTTTACCAATACTTATTATGAACATACCAGAACATAACAGATATTTAGACTAGAGCAGACTGGGTCTCAAAACCTGCCCAGGCATCCTTCAACAAGTGAGGTGGTGAGGTCGACCCACTCGGCCCATTATTCATTGTAATTTTCTTAAAATTTGTGATGAGTATGCGGTTCGCTCCTTGCTGTGAGCCTATGATATGAACTCTGTCTAAACTGTTGCCAAACTTAATCTGTACACTGTTGTTTAGACACAACTTAAAATTTGACGACATACTTAGAAATAAAATTTAATGGAAAATAAAACTTTAGTAACATGGCTTACACATTATTAGAGATCATATCAGATGTCAATGTCATGTCCAAGTGCCAGTACCCTAGTAGGCTAGTAGCTGCTCATTTACAATGGAATAAATCATAACCGAGGTTATAATGAAAACCTGACATGATTGAAACATTCCATTAACTTAACGATAAACTATAAATGTTCCGTCCTAATCTGAAAAATTCCTATCTTGTTCTTTGTAACTTTATTTTATCATACTAATAATCGCAGCTGAAATCCACTAATTATCGCTCATGTCAAACACCAGAGAACAATAAAATGCATAATGCATAACCTAAACTAATTATTAGTACCGAAGAATTTAAATACTAGATATGAGATAAAATAAATTGCAATAATGTATATGCTAACCGAAATGTAGCGGTATCGAAACAGAAATCGGCAAAAGGCAGTTTTGACCAAATTTTTCACTGCAACGTTGTGTACTGACAACTAAAGCAACTTGATGACGTAATATGGTATATTATATAGGACTATATAAATCGCAGTACCGGACAGATAATGTTTAGTAGTTTACAAAATTAATTTTAATGTCAAACAGTAACCAGTACATAAAATTATTTCACGAAATGGCCGGCCCATGACCAGACCACCGGGTATTGCACAAATGCACTATAGGCCAGTCCGCCCCTGTATTTAGACTTAATAACTACCAGACAAACATAATGCATAGAGAGCTATAAATTACTATAAAAATACAACAAGGACATCCATACATTTGATGACTAATTATGTGCATTATAAACAGAAAATAACTATGAAGCAAATAATAGCAGTAGGCATAACATACTGAAATATGCCAAAATGCCATCATAAATGCAGAGCATTATTGTTTCATTGACTCATTAAAAGTAAATAAGCCAGCTTTGAACAATGCAGTGTTCCGCATATACTGTACTGTACTATATAATGTCAGCACTGGACACAAGGCAAGCTCTGGTTCAGATGGCTGACCATACTAATTTAGTTTTACCAGTTAAACTAATCTGCAAAGTCTGAAGACATGTGGGGAAACAGGACTATCGGGGACAACCACACGGATTTAATGCAATGGTGTAAGGTAGGAGTCACATGCAAGAACAAAATAATGAACAGCATCAGCATATAATCTCCTCAGATGGACCTTCTTTCAGGAAGTGATTTTGCCCATTTCTAAAAGGAAGGACAGTTGACACTAATAGCTTATGGTGTGAAGTATTTTGGAACAATTAATTTATACTGATGTGCTATCTGCATAATTTTCTTTCCCTGCTTCCAAAAGATGATCATAAAGCTGTATTCTATCAAAGGGTTGTAGTTTGAACTAAAGATGTTTATCCCTGCAAATCTTTTCAGGCTCCAGCATATGCTCCAAAAATATTTAGCAGCAACCCTCATGAAAGGCAAAATGGTCTTGTTTCATGTAGGATTTTTAAACACTTAATTAGCTTGAGTGCAAAACCCAGACCCCAGCAGTAAAGGTTAATTGCACCAATAATTAATGGGAGTGTGGCTTACCTGTAACAAAAAAAAAGGGGGTGCAAACGTTACAATGGACAAAAATACCAGGAGCAAAGACCTGAATTGTGAACTAAAATGTGTAACTTATATTATTTATAGATGGGTAAGGATTACAAATGTGTACAGTAGCTCAGATCTCTCACCCCCTGGCTCTGTGAAACCTGTCACTCAGTTTCCCGTGGTGTGTCTTCCTGTCTCTGAGCCATCGGACCACCTGCTGCCACAACTCTCATCTAGTGCATAGCCTGAAGGCCTTCATGATAACAGCATTGATTTCGATGTACATCTAATTACTTCTCATAATCTATTCATTTCACAATAGTGCAGTGAAACATCTGTCACATCATAAACTCCTTAACACTGCCATCAAGCCACCGAAACAGGAAAAACTGCCAAATGGGCAATTGTCAGCCTGTTAGGCTTTTCACCTCAACAGAATATTTAACTGCAGTTTGGGTGCCTGTGCTATAATCTGTCAGCTCACAAAATAATGAGATCTAAAAAGGGCTTCACATTTGTTAATATGCTTACTATAATAGAAAAGGTGCCATTCAGTGAATATGTATAAAAATCAAAGAGCTGGTTCACATAAGGAGGTTTTTATGGTGTATACAAGGATAAGTACAGCAGGATGGTAGCAAGATGAGCCAATTTAATTTTTTTATTTCCATTATCCAATCTGATATGCTTCTAAACTAAACAAAAGATGAGTCTTTTTTCTGTTGTCTTTGAAAACTGACATTTCTACTTTTCCTTATTTCTTGATTTGTTTTTTTCCTGACCTAGTATACTTCACCATTCACCATATTTCAACTAGATCAATCTTTTTTCTTTTGGCATTTACTTCTACTATATGTAGAGCCTAGCATGGTAAAAGTGTTGCTCTGAACACTCCAAACACAATAAACCAGATAATTTGATTTCTGAAAAAAAAGCTCATAAACTACTATTGACCTCCATACTAAAAGAAAAAAGGAATGCTTATTTAAGACACAGAGATAAAATAAAGGGTAGAGTTACAGTATACATAACTTTACAGAGAAAGTTAGGAAAGGTAGAAGAGAAAGGATTGAAATGATGACAGATGATTGCTACTGACAGAGCTGGTGATGTGGAGGAGCCATGATTAGCACTACTGCAATCCTGCTTGGGCACAACTTCTAGCTGTACTTGGGCAGTTTATCTCAGGGTATTCCAGTTATCCTCTGACACCACAGACATACTGTATGTGTACACTTGAATCTAATTTGGCAAGGTATGAATGAATGAGATAGACTGCTGCATCATCCAGTGTTGATTCCTATCTTGGGCTTTTTGCTGTTGGGTTAGCCTCTGCCTCTTTCATGACACAGACATGTGATCAATCTAGGTCAATAAATGGATAGAATATTATTGAATAAATGAAATGCTAATAACAGGCTCACAAAATAGTCTGACCTTCAGTTTGGTAAGAATGTTGAGATGGAAATAGCCACCCAAACAGGTACATAGTGTAACAAGCGGGAGTTCAAGAGCTGAAGAAAACCCACTAATGGTGAAAGCAACACTCTTTTTTATGATCTAGTACTACTTTGCAACTAGCACAACATTAAGTCTGATTCCTATTTTATTTCCAATGCTTTTTTATTCAAACTTTCCTGGAGCCACCCATGCAATTTCAAAGCTGTCTGGCATCCTAATTCATATGTAGAAGTTGTGTTTTTACTGGATCACTGTGGTTACTCCTTGGCTTTTAGTTGTGCTGTCATATTAACAGAAAGGCCCTGTCCACATTACTCCATTTATGCCTTTTGTCTGCACTACACTGGTGTTTTCAACCCCTGAAAACAGAGACTTTTGATAATGCTCTTTAGAGCCTGTGGAAAGATCAGCCTCAACACAGACAGACACTGACTCATAATGTCCAGAACACACACTATTTATTTTAAGTTCTGCACAACATAGTACACAAAGCACCCACAATTAGGTTCAGTCCTGAATACTTCTTTTTAGCTCTTTATCCTTTACTGCCACTTACATTTCTCTCTTGCAATCTCTGTCCTCTGCCTCCCGACTCCGGCTCACTGAGTGGAGTGAGGCGGCCTCCTTTATACTGCATTTGGAAGTGCTCCAGGTGATTCCTGATTAACATCCGGTACCACCTCCGGGTATGAAGGTGCTGCATGTGAGTTTAGTTCCTCTCCTGGCGGCACTTCTGGGTGTGGCGGAAGTGATACATGCCAAGGCTCTGAAGCTCTCTAGGCGCCCCCTGGAGGTGGCCACCGACCCCCACAGGGTTGAGCTTCCCAGCTCTGTATCCCCTGATACAATCCAGGGGTGCTGCCCTCTTGCGCTTCAGGGAAGATATTGCCCCTCTCCTGGCTCTTCCCTTCTCCAGACGTCCCGGTGAGGCAAGGTCCCTGGTCGTCTGCCACAGCAAGCCATAAACTGCTGAAAATGCAGAGGTATAGTGCGGACAGGTGAAAATGCAATTTATTTTAAAAACTCACTGTGTTTGGTTCATACTTAGTATGTGTCCATTCCCTTACTGGATCTTGCTTATTGCAATGTCTCATTACCTGGTTGGTCGTCCTCCGTGGAATAAAATCATATTCCAACATAACAGACATAGAGGAGTTGTTTTCCATTACTCTTGCTATGATACTTACTTGCATGTATCTAAATTGCGTTTTATATATACACTTTGAATACTGTTAACAGGTCAGTACAGTTTTGCGATCTATACTGTGGTTGGCAGTGAATGTTTATATCATATGTGATTTTGCTGGTTTTTGTGTGGACAGAGATACTTTTGAAAATACTAGCGTAGACAGTGTGGTCCCCGGCCGGGGCTGGAGCCCGGCCGGGACGCCCAGGAGGAGGAGAGGAGGGCTTGTGCCTCCTCCAGACCGCGAGGGGGCGTCCGTCCTGGTTAGGCAGGGGGCCTCGGGTACAGGGCTTGGAAGCCCAGCCCTGTAGGGACCCGTGGCCACCGCCAGGCGGTGCCCCGGTGCCTACTTATCCCGGGAGCCCGGCACTTCCGCCACACCAGGAAGTGCCGGGGGGAAGACTTTGTGTGGCACCCGGAGAGCCGCCAGGAAAGCAGCCGACACTTCCGCCACGCTGGGGCGTGGCTAAGGAGAAGAGGCCGGAAACACCTGGGGCTCATCCGGGGGCATTATTTAAGGGGCCGCCTCCCTCCAGTCAGGGGTGGAAGTCGGGAGGCAGAAGACGGAGCTGGAGAGAGGACAGGAGGCGGCCAGAGGAAAGGCACAGTGACTGTGGGCCCTGGACTTTTGGGGGATTCGGTGCTGAAGGCACTGGGGTTTCGTGAGTGCACGAATTTATAACTTGTACATATTGTAAATAAACAGTGTGTGGTGAAAAATATGTCGTCCGTCTGTCTGTGCTGGGGCCAGCGTTCACAACAGGGATCGTTTTTATTGAAAAAGTAAATTTTTAAATGAAAATATAGTTGTATGGACTTAGCCTGAGACTATTATAACTTTTGTTGGTCTGGATGCCATTTTTAAACACTTGCTTTAATTGGTTTAGACTTTTGCTTTTTTTATTTTTTAACTCTATAAACACACAACACTTACTTTTATAGCATTGTAATGAAAAAAGCATCTAGAAGAAAGTTCTTTTGCTTAGTTCTAGTTTATTTTGGTTCCTACCGTTAATCGAGACTAACAGCATACTTTAAACAATAATGTTGCACAATCCCCAATTTGTATGCTTCTTTTTACAGTAAACTATTTATTTTTCAGTATAAGGCATGCAATGTAAATATTTACAGTATAACATTCTTTTCAGAGTGGTGGAATCATCTACTAGAGGATGGTTAACATTCCATAGATGGCATGATAGCATAATATGAGAGAGAGTCAAGCTAAACTTAGAAAATGGGATTTATTAGAACAAACCTTAACAAAACTGATAATGTCATTTCTCAATGTAGTCTCCACCCTTCTCAATGTATTTGCACCACCTGACTGGAAGGGCCTGGATTACAGCAGAATAAAAGATTTTGTCTTGTCCTTGCAACTACTCTTGCACCGCTTTCTTCATGTTGTCATCTGCCTTGAATCACCGACCACAAAGATAATATTTTAGTGGTCCCAAAAGCTGGAAATCACATGATGCCAAATCTGCCGAATAAGTAGGATATTGGCAATACCTAGAACTTCAGTTTCTCCAGACAAGCCTTGGTGCTCTTAGCAGTGTGTGGGCAGGCATTGACTTGCAGCAAAAGGACTCCTTGAGAACAGCAGGCTTCACATTGGTCTCCAGAAAGTCACAGTAACTTGCACTAGTGACTGTAGTACCCCTCGGTATGTAGTGTTCGACAATAAAGCGGGTGCACGACTGGCAGGGAGAACAAGACAATACCTTTAATTCTGTTTGAATCATGCCACTTCCAGGCAGGTGGCACAAGTGTATTGAGAAGAGTGGAGACTACATTAAGAAATGAGATTATCACTTTTGTTAAGGTTCTTTTCATTTTCTAATAAATCCCATTTTCTAACTTTAGCTTGACTCCCCCTCGTATTTAGCACTGTTGCCACATGGTGCATGGACCTCAGTTCAGAAGCCAGATTAATAGCAACAGTCTGTTTCAGTATCTAAGAGTCTGCGTGATGCAACAATGAAATTGTTCTAATTTTTGTCTTTTGTTTGGTTTACTGGGTTTGCTTGACCATTTTACTGAATGTGTCATCTGCTTTTACTACATACTTACAATTGTGACAAATAAGGATGGCTAAAAAGTTCTTGTTATATCCTTCCCTATCCATGACATATATGAACAGTTATTTGAAATCCTCTGTTGTTTATTGACTCATTGTTATAGCCAGTCTTCTGTACTATCACTGCCTTGAAGGCCTACGCATCTTTCAGCAAACCGACTAATGTGCTGTAAATCATATTCAAAAAACCTAGGGTCTCTTTGAAAAAATTACATTGGTTGAGTCTACGCCTTGAAATCTTCATGAACACATCTGGAACTTTACACACCATGTTCATTATTTTTATTTGGATTTTTATTTATTTTTTTCATTGTTTTCATACATTTATTGTACAGTAATTTTGTAGACTCTTTTATTTATGGTCATGTGCACAATTTTATTATTGTCATAAATGATGTCAATAGCTTTCACGTTGACTCACTGATGTTGCATCGTGTCACTATAAATGATTTAAAATATGTCATTATAAAGGATTGCAGCTGTTTATTCTTTAAAAGTACTTAACACACTATTTTGGGAGTTTTGGCAATAAAGGTATCGAATGGATACATAGATTTTTTATTTTAACACATTTTATTGTGTTAAAAATGAATAATATGCTCCTGTGGTGCAAATTTGATTTACTTATGCATATTATCATTTTCAGACTTTTATTAAATTTGATATTTATGCAGATACTAATTAGGATGACTGGGAGTATACAAGGTGTGATGTCTTTACCATGACAGTATAAAGGTCAAAGTTGTGCAAGATTAGAAATATTCTCTAGAAAGACTTTGTGGTGCCTACTGTATTTAAATATCAGATTTATACTTAATGAGCCTCCACACATTTGTTCTGACTTTCATTTTCAGATAATATAATGGTTTTGGCAAACAATCTATTGATTTCATGGTATTGCATCCCTTCTTTTATTTATTTATTTACCAACCAGGTTTTTCATAGAAGTATCAGGCGTGCTAATTGACAATATTCTTGACATAGTTAATTCGTCATTAGATACGGGGGTCTTTCCAGACTGTCTTAAGACTGCTGTAGTTAAACCCCTACTCAAGAAAAATAATCTTGACCCCTCTGCCTTTGAAAATTTTAGACCCATCTCTAACCTGCCCTTCTTAAGTAATTCTAGAGAAGGCAGTCATTTTGCAATTGAATGACCACCTCAATAAACATGCTATTCTTGATAAATTTAAGTCAGGTTTCAGAACAAATCACAGCACAGAAACTGCACTCGTTAAAGTAGTAAATGACTTGCGGGTAAATACAGACAGAGGCCATTTATCTGTTCTCATCCTCTTAGATCTGAGTGCTGCATTTGACACCATTGATCACAATATTCTTAGAAATCGCCTTAGTCAATGGGTGGGCCTCTCTGGCAGTGTCTTAAATTGGTTTGAATCCTACCTGGCAGGTAGAAAATTCTTTGTGAGTTGTGGTAATCACATCTCAAAGACACATGATATCCGATATGGTGTTCCACAAGGCTCTATCCTGGGTCCGCTGCTCTTCTCAATCTACATGCTTCCGTTAGGTCAGATTATCTCAGGTTACAACGTGAGCTACCATAGCTATGCTGATGACACACAGCTGTACTTATCAATAGCACCTGATGATTCTGACTCTCTTGATTCACTAACACAATGTCTTACTGGTATTTCTGAATGGATGAATAGTAATTTTCTCAAACTAAATAAAGAGAAAACTGAAATTTTAGAAATTGGCAATAATGGATTCAATGAGGTTATCAGAAATAAAGTTGATGCATTAGGATTAAAAGTTAAGACGGAAGTAAAAAAAACTTAGGGGTAACTGTTGACTGTAATCTGAATTTTAAATCGCAAATTCATCAGACCACTAGGACAACATTTTTTCACTTAAGAAACATAGCAAAAGTTAGACCTCTTATATCATTGAAAGATGCTGAGAAATTAATTCACGCTTTTGTTTTCAGTAGACTAGATTACTGTAACGCACTCCTCTCAGGACTACCCAAAAAAGACATAAATCACTTGCAACGAGTGCAGAATGCAGCTGCTAGAATCCTAACTGGGAAAAGAAAATCCAAACACATTTCTCCAGTTTTGATGTCACTACACTGATTACCTGTGTCATTCAGAATTGACTTTAAAATACTGCTTATGGTTTATAAAGCCTTAAATAATCTCGCTACATCTTATATATCGGAATGTCTGACACGTTATATTCCAAATCGTAACCTTAGATCTTCAAATGAGTGTCTCCTTATAATTCCAAAAGCTAAACTTAAAAGAAGTGGTGAGGCGGCCTTTTGCTGTTCTGCGCCACCACCACCTACTCAAAGCATCATGATGCACCAACATTGATGGACTGAAAGCCAGAAGTCTACGTGACCATCATCATCAGGTCCTTCCATGAGAACCCTAAATACAAAGAGGACTGTTTGATTTATGTTAGGTAGATTGCCCAGAGGGGACTGGGCGGTCTCTTGGTCTGGAACCCCTACAGATTTTATTTTTTTTTCTCCAGCTTTTAGAGTTTTTATTTTTTTTTATTTTTCTGTCCACCCTGGCCATCGGACCTTACTTATTCTATGTTAATTAATGTTGACTTATGTTTATTTTTTATTGTGTCTTCTATTTTTCTATTCTTCATTTTGTAAAACACTTTGAGCTACATTTTTTTGTATGAAAATGTGCTATATAAATAAATGTTGATTGATTGATTGATTGATTGATGTTCAATAACGTGCTTTAACTCCTATCATCATGAAAATTATATCACGTATACAGTACATCTCAGTATTTTAGTTATTCAGAGAGCTGTAATATCACGGATGTAATTGATTCTGTGTCCTATCAGGGGTAGAGAAAGCCAGTTTAAGAAGCATGTAGTGATTCACACACATAGGGCACATAGAAGAACACTTACAAAACAAAGCATTTAACGTGCTACTTTACTTACGATGTGATTTGAGAAACTAGTTAATTAAACGATTTTATGATGAAGTTTATGATGTTCTACTTTAATGACAAAATAAACTACGCGATTAAAGTGGACATTTCGAGATTAAAGTTGACATTTCGTGCTTTTTTCCCACTGTGTGCCTTTTTTTTTCTCTGTGCCCTAATAAGCTTTCATATGAAACTCAGATGGTGGGCTACGACTCGACTTTGATATATGACAACTTCTTTTTTATTTAGGGCACTGTGTGACTTTGTGAACCTGAGCTTTCGAGTTTTTCCAACACGCTATGTCAGTCGATCAACTTCTTTTTGTCGTTTATACCACTGTTTAAACCAACAAATAGTATGTTTTCCCTTGCCTCCACTTGGTATTCGCTGAAATTCTTCCATTTTCCCTCTTGCTTTTGACATTGTCTTTTCACAGAACGCTGAGCTTAAGGGCTATTTATATTAATTTGAATATTCAAAGAGGCGTAATTCTGGGAGGGGGACAGCACGCGCATGCACAAGCGTTACTTTTCATACATATCAGGATTTATGTAGCGGAAGAACGCGGAAGTTGACGAATGCACAGATTCCTGCATCTGGATTTTTCTGTGCGTAAGCACATTTCGGCTTTTGTGCTTACGTCATGTTATAGTGTGAGTTCTACGCACGGCGTTATGCATGAAGCCCCTGGTCTTTACCATTCAATTATTACTGTCGGTTTAGTTAATTAATACAACATTAGATAAATTATGACCTTTTGGCATAGCTCTTCAACTATGAATTTTGACTTTTCTTTTAGATATTGATGCTCAGATATTTTTGTGTTTGCCTTAGTATTAGAAAGACATGTTTGTTTCCTTAGAATGCCTTCTGATTTACCTCTCAAAGAATATTATCATTTCCTGGCCTTGTCATTTTCTAACTAGGTTGTAAATGATATGAATGCCTATGTGTGGTCATGTTAAAATAACTAATGTTCACTCGTCACAAACTTGCCTTCTGCTTCAACATTTTAGAGATGCTACAATAGCAAACAGAGTAGGCCATGCCACATTTCCTATTTGCGGCATCAATCTGCTATACCACTAGGGAATATGCAAAACATTCCAGGGTTATGCCATGAAGTAGTCCTAGGGCTGGTAATGACGTTGTATACTCCCAGTCATCCTACTTAACATCTGCATAAAAATCTAAATTAATAAAAGTCCATGGAAGACGTTGAAGATGCATGCATGCTTACTAGATCTGCATACCTCCTTAACTTACAGTAATAAAATAAAAAATCGAAACCATTTACTGTCAGGTCAGGTCAGGTTGAGGAGCATGTACTAGTACAGAACGATACCACACCCACTGCATGATTAAACAGCTCAGGATCCCAGTTGGCAATGCCCAAGGCAGACAGGTGGTCCAGTCCCACACTCTGGAAATTACCATTTATCTGCTGCAGCCAGGTGTTACGTGGGTGTCCCCTTGGCCTGGTCCATTACAAAAAAAAAAGGAATTTGTAAACTGTTTCAGTTGAGTTCACAATTTGTATGTCCTTATGACAATTATTTAAAAATATGAAAACGAATACAATTAAAATTACCATTTGTTAATTTGATGGTCTTTTGAAATCACTGCAGGTTCTCTTGTAGATTTCTTGCACAAAGTAGTACTTGATCATAGAAAAGGGTGTCACTTTAACCATTAGTGGGTTTTCTTCAGCTCTTGAACTCCCGCTTGTTCATAAATTTTCGTCTTTGCTGTGTTCATGTACCTTTTTATATAATATAATACAATACAATCTATTTTTGTGTAGCACAAAATCACATAAGGAGTGCCGCAATAGGCTTTAACAGGCCCTGTTCTTTGTTAGTCCACCAGCCTTGACTCTCTAAGAAGACAAGAAAAAAGAAAAAACCCTTATAGAGAAAAAAATTTATGAAATCTCGGGAAAGGTAATTCAGAGACAGTCTCCTTTTCACATGGGTTGGGCATACAATGGGTGTCAAAAATGGGGAAAATACAATACACAGAACAGAACATAAGTAATCCTCAATACAATACAACAATACAATAGTAATAGTACTAAAACAGAGCAAATCAATATCAATAAATCACTCATTTTACATACAGTGGGGTCTTGATTTTGAATAATTTTTAATCCTTTTTTCACACATCCCGTAGCTGTGTTTTTATTAATAACAATCACATTAACACACACATAAATAGCAGGATGGAAGTGGGTTGGGAGAAAGCATCTCTAAGGCACTACCTCTCCTGGGACACTAGAGGGCAGCCCCCCTGGATGGCTGTGGCACCACTGATTCCCACAGGGCATGCTTGAACTTGGTGTCTGCTACAGCCCTGTTGAGTTCTATGGGGGCCACCAGAGGGAGCTGCAGAGACCTAAAGTGAACTTCCACCACACTTAGGAATAACTTCAGGTAATACTAATAAGGCACCTGGAGCACTCCTGGGAACTGAATAAAAGGAGCTGCCTCACTCCATTCTGAGAGTGTAGTGGAAAGTGAAGAAAAAGTGCTGCCTCCCTTAAATCGAAATGTGTGTGCAGGACAATAGTTGTGTCTGCCTGTCTGTGTCAGGTAGGGTGGCCTGTATACCCCCTGGTGATCCAATACAGTATATATATATATATATATATATATATATATATATATATATATATATATATATATATAGTGGAATATGGCCGGCCATTCATACCGGCCAATACCCCCAGGCCGCCAGCTGGAGCCCTCCGTGCAGCATGGAGGTGCCCCGCATGCCAGCAGGGATTTATGGACATTGGAGTTTTCCTTTACAGCCCTGCTGGATACCACAGGGGCTGCTAGAAGGCGCTGCACGGAGGAACAGTGTTTATTTACCCTACGCTCCGGAAGTACGTCCGAGTCACATGGACAAGGGGAAATGTCATGCTTCCGGGGTGAAGAAAAGGACTTTTGATCTGACACGGAAGTGATAGAAGATCACATGGACTGGGGACTGGAACACTTGCGGGTCAGGGAGGATAAAAGGATGTGCTCAGATGACACGATGATGCAACATTGTAATGTCATTTCCCCTTTCCTGTATACAGTGGTAGTTTCTAGCCCATAGTGTCTTAGTTCTGACAAAACACCCTTTACAATTAACAAAAATATTTTCTAGAATAGGAGTAAGAAACCCAAGTTAGCAGTTGGATTTCTGGGAGCATTTTCCTGGCTTTGTGTTTTGGCTTTGACATCTGGTTTGGTTTGCTTCACAGGTATTCTGATCCCTTGCCTCCTCTTCTGCTATGAATCATCTCTTGTCCTTTGAGTTTATTCATTTTTGGTTTTGTGTGTAGCCTTTTTTCCTATGGGCGGTTGTATCTTGCCAACATCCTTACAGATGGAGTCACTCATATTGGAAAGGTTAATCCATTTTTACTTACGCTCAGGAAACCTGGTTAAATTCTTGTAGGCATTCTGTAAAACTTTAATACAAACATATTGTGATGGTCCAGGTTAGTTCCAGCAGCCTGACAAAATTTGCACTTGACCAAGATGAGAACACTTAACTGTCAAGAGTAACATAAAACATGCTTTTTTTTCTTTTCTTCTCAGACAATAGTGTTCCAAACAAAAGTGCAGTGCAGATCATCATAATAAATACAGTCAATAAATAATCCATAATAAAAACAGTGTCTTCAATGGAGGTTAAAATCCTTAAAAATCCAATGAACAGGTTACAAAGCAGAGGTTAAAACATGGTCTGGATCTTTTCCTTGAAATCCAACACTGAGCATCACTGTTTCCATCTAAACCACATCTATGCTGCTCAACTAACAAGACCTGCTCAGCCTGTAGTATTACGCACTAGCAGAGTGAAGTCCACCTTCACACTGGCTTATGCCACAGCCATATCATTCGACCATAGCAGGGGCCCTCCAAGCTTGACTAATGTCCTTGCCACCATCTCTCTGTATCTGCCAGGACTTTGTGAGACCTGCTCCTGTCTCCTGCCACCATCCCTCAGCATCTGCAGGAGTCCATTCAGAGAATGTTTTCATTCCTGCTCCTGAAGTGCTTAGCTGGAGAGACACTACATCAAAAGTGCTATGCGCTCACTCTTCTCGAGGCCATACTTAACCACTTGCCCCCATACTTTCACACTCAAACTGCCTCAATCCTGACTCTTTGTCTTTCCTCCTCTCAATTTTTCCCTTTAAACTCCAACTCTCTTCATCATTCCTTCTTCCTTTATCCTTCTCTCTTGATCAGGCTCTCCTTTATACTTCTGTGTGTGCAGAGTCTTAATTACAACCCGCAGAGAGTCAATGAGGGAATTGGAATAAACCGCACCCTCACATGCAAGTGCAATCATCCTTAATTCCCCCATTAAACATCCTAGAGCCACATTATTGTGTCTTATTGTGAATATTTAAATATTGTCATTTAAATCTTGGTGTAAGACAGTGATACCCTTTTCTCTCTTATTTCAGCACTGCTATTGAACTGATCAGCATCTGCTAACTCAAAGTTCTGATTTTTCAGGAACTAAGCATAAAAGAGTTCAATGCAGACAGGTGATATTTTTCTCTGTATTTCCAATCCAGACCTTAAATTACAGTGCATATTATGTATGAATATCATAAGATCAGAGGGGTAGTGACAGAACAAGCAAGGTTGTTAATTGCCTGGGTCCCCTAACAGAGAGGAGCCCACCCCCCGAGGACATCCGTTTACATGGATATTCACTGCAATGACAAATCTGCGGGCACCTCCCTTAAAGTACAGCATCGACACACTACAACAACACAATCGGAAACCCACCTGAAGTGGTCAGTCTCCATATGATGCTTTTATGATGAATATTACTTTATTAGTATCCTTATTTTTCAGAGGCAATTTCAGAAATCATAAAGAACCTTTACATGTCGGAAGCAAAAATTGGATTGACTTGGTGTGTTAGACAATTCGTCCATTTGTGATTCAGCTTCAGCTAGTCTCTCCAGTCCCCACAGTAGTTACTGCGTGGCCAAAATCACCAACTCCAATTCAGCAAAATTGGGTAACACAGGGTAACAATGAGGCAAGGTCTAAGAAGTCCAAATTTAATTCTGACTCTTCCTATCTCGGTTTCCTCTGCTGAGAGATGTTTTTCATCTTTGAAGCTGATTAAATCTCACTTGAGGTCTACCATGTGCCAGAAGAGGCTTTTAACCCACCTCTAGTTTCAACAGCATGCAGTGTTCAAAGGTCCTTGCACCTGGAAGACACAGTGGCCACAATTGCCCTTAGCAAAAGCCCGCAAACAGCAATTATGACAGTTACAGTCATACCTATAAGCAAAATTTTATTTTTTAAAATTTTTATTACATGAACTTTTTAAGTTTTTAAATGTTACATTATGCAATTTGTGTTTATTTTTTATTACCATGTGTGCCTTAGATTTATTTGTATTTTATCTATCCATCCATTATCCAACCCATTATATCCCAACTACAGGGTGACAGGGGTCTGCTGGAGCCAATCCCAGCCAACAAAGGACGCAAGGCAGGAAACAAACCCTGGGCACACACACACATAGCTAAACACCAAGGACAATTCAGAATCACCAATGCACCTAACCTGCATGTCTTTGGACTGTGGGAGGAAACCAGAGTACCCGGAGGAAACCCACGCAGACACGGGGAGAACATGCAAACTCCACGCAGGCAGGACCCGGGAAGTGAACCCAGGTCTCCTAACTGCGAGGCAGCAGCTCTAACCACTGTGCCACCCTATTTGTATTTTATTAAATTTTTTATTTATTTAGACTTTAAAAATGTACTTTATTCTATTACTATGGTTTTGTGTGTATTATGTTGTTTTATTTGTATAATCTGTTTCTCACAAAATTAAAATAAGGTCTTGTGTTTAATAAATCCTCCACAGTTGATATTATTAAATTAGACTTTGCACTAAAATAATGGTAATAAATTTTACCACGTCAAAACTCGGTGGAGGAGGAGCTGGTGGGCCCTTTAGAGTATTACGCCTACAGCCCCCAGAGTCCCTTGAATCACCTCTGCATAAGGTTTTGGTTTTGAAGAACATAAATGATGAATATTATTTCCTCTCAATGCCATTGCTCTCCAGTTTAAATATGAACAGTTTCCTTTCACGTTGACAGGTACATTTATATATTTAGATTTCATTTAAAGATGTTTTATATAAATACTAGCTGTACGCTGGCACTGTATCTGATCTTGTTCAGATCTGACGGGAGAGCGTTCCCCATGTGGGGAGAAAAGCACATGGCCATGATATCTCTGGGAATCAGCAGCTACCCTCTAAAACACATGGAGCTCTGATCTCTCTCTCAAAAAATGTCAAAAGTTACCCCTTAACAATCTGTAGATGATAATGTCTGTTGAACAAACAGGTATCGCTAGCTAAGTGGAGGCAAGGTGCACTCCAACATGTGACGAGACACAGACCAACTCCTACAGAGTCTGGCGAGTAAATAAGAAAGGCCCTGCCCCCCTGCTGTCGGCCCACAGCCACTCTGTTGGATTTGCATAAATACATCGGTACCACAAGCGAACTATGGTACTTAGCGCGATGAGAGAAGTCACAAAATCACCTGGAAAGTTCAAACAAATTCTAGAAAACAACCAGATTAGATTAGATTAGATTCACTTTATTGTCATTACACATGTATAAATACAGGGCAACGAGATTCAGTCTAAATCCGTTAAGTAATTCTCTTGTGTAAAGCGGACAGCCATACAGACAGAACATGGTTGGACCACAAAATTTTTAAAGCCGTTTCTTAGGGAGCACCTATGGGCCAAGGGTAACCTACATTCCAAATTTCAAGTCCCAAGTCCTCATGGTTCGTTAGATTTTGTGATGAATGAGTCAGTGCTATTTGGCTTTTATATATAATAGAATCCATTTCCCTGCTACAGAGCATCAAGCAAATGAACGAATATACAGTATAAATCTCTTGGTAGGAAAAAGAATGCAATTCATATTTTAGAAAGTTTTGTATACATTTTAAAGTGCATTCCAGGTACTGTAGATAAGTCCCTTTTTAAGAGTACAGAAAGAGAAATATTTGTTTGGTAATAATAATAATAATGTCTTGTGAGAACACTGCTGCACAGACATGGGAGCTACAGAGAATTTATCAGCTCCAAGGGGCCTGGTGGTGTTAGTAGACGGTGAATATGTGAGCAATGGAATTTCCTCTTCAATTACAGTATATACCTTTCAGCCTGTATCTTTGTGGGTTACCGTGGAAAGAGTATCTGATATCTCTTCTTCTTTGCAGGCTATGCTGTGTGTGCACTGTTACGTCAATGATTATTCTGATTTAGTTACCTTTGTTAATTTGCTACAGTAGCTTGTTGGATAATCTGGAAGAACCTTTTCTACATTTGTACAAAATAATTCTTCAAAATATGGTAGCCATTCATTGGCGATGCTCTTCTTTTTGTTTTATCAGACCAATCTTAAGCTGTGGCCACATTTATTTCCACTTACTGCTTCCTAACATTAATTAAGGAAGAAAGGGCAAAGGACAGATTCGGCAAACCAAAAAAATAATACTGTGAACTGTGGTATACCATTTTTAATACTTTGCTATTAAAACCTAAAAAAAATGTAAAAATTTGCTAATAATGAAAATAGCTCTCACACAGTTGGAATACATCTAAAAAACAAGATCAGTGGTTTAAACTTCAAAAAGAAACATTAACAAAGGTGTGCAATTTGAAAGTGAAATAAATAGAAATGCGTTTACCACTTTCATGACACTGACACAGGCCTATGAGAACAATCAAAAAATATTCAACTTGAACCTGAAAGTGCTTTTCTACAATGCTGGTTTTGTAGCCAGAAGTGAGTTTATGTTAACTAAAATACTGTATGTGAATAGGTTTCTTGTTTTACAACCAAGTCGGTATGCATGCTGACAGCCACAAAATCAAGTAATGTGCCATCATTGAATTTCTTATGCTTGAGAACAATGTGCCAATGGAGTCTCATCCTTGTCCACTCAACATGTCCTAGAACAGTCTTCTTCATGTATTACACTCAAGGCATGGCCTACAGAATTCAGTTGTGGCAGAAAGTCTCTCAAAAGACAAAAAATTAACAAAAGAAGAAATACATCCAGGGTGGAACAAATTGCAGTGGAGAATTGAATGTTAGTTATTGGACATTGGATCTTTTCTTTGTACACAATTGATTATAAGCAAGGTCTGTTGGGTGCCTAGAATGTTCCAAAGGCAATCTCGAGCCAATGAATTTGGACTGCTACAAATTTAAGAAATGTTTCATAACTGGGGATGTAACTTGAATACATCACTATAACGTCAGGGTTTGAAGAAATGTATGGCTCAAACTAGTGCTGGCAAGATCATATGCATATTTTTATGATGTTGGTGATTTAGTTTCATGTCTCAAAAAGCACACATAACTGGTCAGTATTGCTCTGATTTGTTTTAATGTTTACAACAGTTAAGTGGGGAAGAAAGCAGTCAACCTTTTCTTTTTGCTCACACTATTTTGGGTGCAAAGGCTACTCTGTAAAATGGTGAATTCATAAAGCAGACATCACAATGCCTCATTAACCACTTAACTGAAATGTTGACATTTAAGATATAAACACCATACTTCAGCCACAACATATCTATACTAATAAAAGGCAAAGCCCTCACTGACTGACTGACTGACTGACTGACTGACTGACTGACTGACTGACTGACTGACTGACTCACTCACTCACTCACTCACTCACTCACTCACTCACTCACTCATCACTAATTCTCCAACTTCCCGTGTAAGTAGAAGGCTGAAATTTGGCAGGCACATTCCTTACAGCTTACTTACAAAAGTTAAGCAGGTTTCATTTCAAAATTCTATGCGTGATGGTCATAACTGAGTCCTACTTACGTACACATATACGGCCATAGCCTGCAGCTCGGTCGTCGTGTGATGCGGAGTTGCTTCCCCTTATCACCACGCCTCCCACGTAGTTGGCTGCCTGCCTATATTGCGTCCCCCATACCCATTCCTCCCATGTAATTGAGTGCCTCCCCATATAAGGAAGTCCGTCAGTAGCAATCCAATAGACACGCTGCCGCTAAATATTCGCAGGAAAATCAAAAAGTTAATACCGGAAATGCCTGTTAAAAATCTTAGATTCACAAGTAGCGATTTGGGTGGTGAGATGTCTGTCGAGGTGATCAATGTAATATTTATATGTCATTGAAATGTATTATTATCAGGCATGGTTTAGGCACCTATGTCATCAGGAAGGCACCAGAAAAAGTGACCTCAAGGTTACTATTATGAAAGTTAATTTAGAGCACGGATGCCGTGAATGTAAGAGCTGTAATAAATAAAGTTCCCCTGCATATTTTAAAAGAAAGTCTCGCCATCATTTCATTTTTCACAATTTGTGAAAACAAGACATGGTGTCAGAATAGAGTTCCCTCACCACGAATTGACTGGAATTCTCTTAACCTGTTGGGAGAATGGAAAAAGTTCCGACAGCAGGTGGAGCTGATGTTTTCTGACCTGCTAAAAGGCAAAGATGAGAGTGAGAAATGCAGTTATCTGCTCCTGTGGACTGGGGAAAAAGGAAGAGACATTTTTAACACATGGACTTTCACCCAGGAGGAAGCCAAGGTACTGAAAACTTATTATGACCATTTTCGGGCGTTTGTCATGCCTAAGACGAATTCGATATTCGCGAGATACAAGTTTAATGAGAAGACGCAGGGTATAAAAGAGACTTTTGATCACTTTGTAACGGAGTTAAAATTGCTGGTGAAGGACTGTGCTTATGCAAGTGAAAATGAGATGGTCAGGGATAGAATAGTGTTTGGCACAAACTCAGTGAAAGTGCGAGAGAAACTTTCAAGTGCCGGGTCTGAGCTAACATTAAATAAAGCCGTGGACATCGCAAGATCGCACGAGATAGCACAAGCACAGCTGAGAACCTTCGATGCATGTACTCCGAGCGGCTCACGTGAACTGACTGTGAACGCAGTACGCAGACAACAAGCAAGAGCTCCAAAGAGCGCTGAACAAAAAACGCATTACACAATTGAGAAGGCAGCAAAAGAATATGAAGTGAGTGACGCATACAATCATATTCATAAGTGCAGCTACTGCGCAAACAAAGCACACGGTGGAAAAAGTCAATGTTCAGCTAAAGGAAGACAGTGTAAAAAATGTGGTAAATTGAACCACTTCGCTAACGTTTGCAGGACTGGGAAAGGTAAACCCGTGCATGCAGTGTGTGATGTCTCAGATAAAGAGGAAGATGAGCTGTTTATTGATGCAGTAAGAAAGGAACAACCCTCTGAATCTGAACAAGCCTTTGTACACATATCAATAGGGAAGCAAGGTGTAAAGCTTAACTTTAAATTAAGTTCATAGACACACTACCACTAAATGTTCGCAGGCAAATCCACAACTTAATACTGGGAATGCCTGTTAAACATCTCAGATTCACGAGCACCGATTTGGGTAGTGAACACTTCGATGAATGAAACTTTACAATGGTTGACAAACACGGAATGTAACTTGAACACAACACATCCTCCAAATACGAACCTGACTGAAAGAAATAATGATAATCAATCCTTGATGACAGCAACACTCATAACAGTCACAAAACAATTACATTGACAATCATGTTACGTTATCTTTAAAATGTTTTCTTTTCTTTTTCATAACTTCTTTAACACACTACTTCTCCCCTGTGAAGCGCGGGTATTTTGCTAGTTTTGTATAAAACAAAAATATAAATTCTGTTTTTGGAAACTTACAGCTTTAGAACAAATTCAGTCACACATACATGGAGACTAAAGACGATTACAGTTATTTTTAGCGATATACATACCAGAAATGTACAGTAGCTATTTATATAAATTAGGCCAGAGTTCTTCATTTAGCCTGCCTCCAGGCCATTGCCACTCTGATTCTAGTATTCTCTACTAATAGATAATATCCAACAAAATGTTTCTAAAATTCTGTGACTCGATGGAATCTTCTTGTGAGATCTGTCATTGATGCTGTCAGCGAAGATCAACTACCTGGGTCATTTTATTATCCATCCAGTCATCCATCCATCCTCTTCCGCTTATCCAAGGCCACGTCGCGGGGGCAGCAGCTTGAGCAGGGATGCCCAGACTTCCTTCTCCCTGGCCACTTCTTCTAGCTCTACCGGGGGAATCCCAAGGTGTTCCCAGGCCAGCAGGGAGACATAGTCCCTCTAGCGTGTCCTGGGTCTTCCCCGGGGCCTCCTCCAGGTTGGACGTGCCCAGAATACCTTGCCAGGGAGGTGTCCAGGAGGCATCCTGATCAGATGCCCGAGCCACCTCATCTGACTCCTCTCGATGCGGAGGAGCAGTAGCTCTACTCTGAGCCCCTCCCGGATGACTGAGCTTCTCTCCCTATCTTTAAGGGAAAGCCCAGACACCCTGCGGAGGAACCTCATTTCAGCCGCTTGTATTTGCGATCTCGTACTTTCAGTCATTACCCAAAGCTCATGACCATAGGTGAGGGTAGGAACATAGATCGACTGGTAAATTGAGAGCTTTGCCTTACGGCTCAGCTCCTTTTTCACCACGACAGACCGATGCAGAGCCCGCATCACTGCAGACGCCACACCGATCCTCCTGTCATGGCCTGATGAAGCAAACAGGACAACATCATCTGCAAAAAGCAGTGACCCAATCCTGAGTCCACCAAACCGGACCCCCTCAACACCCTGGCTGCACCTAGAAATTTTGTCCATAAAAGTTATGAACAGAATCGGTGACAAAGGGCAGCCCTGGCAGAGTCCGACTCTCACTGGAAACGGGTTTGGCTTACTGCCGGCAATGCGGACCAAGCTCTGACACCAGTTGTACAGGGACCAAACAGCCCTTATCAGGGGGTCCGGTAACTCATACTCTCGGAGTACCCCCCACAAGATTCCCCAAGGGACACGGTCGAACGCCTTTTCCAAGTCCACAAAGCACATGTAGACTGGTTGGGCAAACCCCCATGCACCCTCCAGGACCCTACTAAGGGTGTAGAGCTGGTCCACTGTTCCGCGACCAGGATGAAAACCACACTGTTCCTGCTGAATCCGAGGTTTGACTATCCGACGGACCCTCCTCTCCAGAACCCCCAAATAGACTTTTCCAGGGAGGCTTGGGAGTGTGATCCATCTGTAGTTAGAACACACACTCCGGTCCCCCTTCTTAAAGAAAAATGTTATTTTATTATCTAACTGAATTTTCTCTATCATAATGAAGCTGAATTTACTATATTTCTGTTAGTTGTCTTTCTAAATTTACTCTCAATAAATGTAAAATTAATCCCAGTTTGATTACTCTGGTTTGCACTAAACTCATCCTGTGCAAAGATACTTTATAGATTTAGGTGTGTTTAAACCATTTCTGTAATCTAACATTTCTGTGAGATATTGAACTCAATGAAACATGCTGTTTTGACAAAGTTTTTGATTATTTCAAAAATAAGTTACATTTGTTATATGGAATAAGTATTTTTCATGCTCAGAATATTATTTGAAGTGTAATATACCTTGTAAAATGGCAGTCTTCCTCATTCTTAATGTTGGTTGAGGGGGAAGCAACCCAAAACCAAATATTTGTTACAAATTTTTTTTGCTTCCAATAAGCATTTTTTCTCTCTTTATATTTCTTCAAAATAGCCAGGAATTTATTATGCAGAACGTTAAAACGGTGCCTTTTTATTGTCCAGAAGAGAGATAGTTGTTGTTTACATGGTTTTTAAACAAATATGTGAGGTTGTGTTGATGCATCCATTGTCTTGACCAGGTAACAATTAAGCAAATGACAAAAGAATTTTAGTGGAAAATAGAGGTGTATGTGGAAATTTTCTTAGAAATACAAAGGTGGAAAACTACAAAGAACTAGTTCCTCTTCCTTCGAGCAGTTGGGTCAACATGTGCTTAAAAATTCCTTTTCCTAGAGTCTCATTTGGCTTTTTCCTAAAGAACATGGGAGCAATCGCTGATGAGCAGGGAGAGAGGTTCCACTAGGATATCGCCTAAATGGAGAGATGCTATAGTGGAAGTGGAGTGAGTCTATGTTAGCAGACTATTTGTTGGTCATTTGACCATGAAACACCAACAGAGGATTGTAACAGGAATAAATATCAAGTGATTACTTTTTGTAAGTAATTATTGTATTTAAAACAATTATACATAATACAAATGTCACACGCATGCAACTAAAGGGCTCAAAAAGGGAAATTTCCATGCCAGGCCAGGGGGTGGCAGAGTGCACTGATCCTTCCTCTTTTTCAACGCCAGACCAACCATGGGAAATTTCGCAAAATAGCTGTTTACACCATTTTTCTCCATGTGCAGGACAGTGTTCTCTCCTTCTCATGTGCCTATTGTAGTGGCATGCTGCCATTAACCCTCTTCTGTTCGTAGAGTATCAGTTCACATGAGTAGCTGTTTACACTAATTGTAATTCATTACAACTATCATACAACTGATGATCTAATTTAGAAAGAATATGTTTGGTTATGAAATTCCTGGTGACTCACTCAGTGATAAACACAAAAGAGTCTCGTCTATCCATGTTTGTCATATGACAGAATGGAAAAAGGAAAAAGACAGGCCGAGACTGAGGCTGAACTCAACATACCAAGAGACCATTCATACAGGCAGCAGAGCGGTCAGTCAGATGTTTAGCAGTGAGCTCATGATACTTGAGAAATTTAAACCTCTGCTAAAAAGTCATAAATGAGGCATGTAATCTGTAATCCTCCTCTGCCCTTATTCCAGTAATCTGTTCAAGGTGACAAAATCCACCAAATGCAGTCATTAAATTTAACATGTCCTCCATCTCAAAGTTGTGTAGTGTGCTGTTGGCCTAAAGCAGATAGACAAGGAACAGTAGATCATGTGTTCATTGATCTGAGAAGGAGAATAAACAAGTCTAATGTAAGAAGTAAGAAGATTTAGTGCATTCATTCATTGCCTGGGTGTGGCCAACACACAAAAAAAACATTTATCCTAAAGCGGTTTATTTGACTGGAAATGTAGCCAAGGAGGCTGAAAAGAGATGACATGAGGGTAGTCACACTGCCTGCAATGAGTTTAGTAAAAATGGAGTTAATCTGTGGAGGCATGTAAAAGTGCATAGCATGTTGTATCTTTTCAACGATGAATTAATACATCCTATGCCTTGAACAAAAGTTCATTCCACTTAATAAAAAGTAAGAAGGTTTATTTGGGCCTTCATCCCTATGGAGTACTTCCAATACCTTGAGTTCGTGGAGGTCAACCCACCATTGCATAGCTTCACGTAACAAAGAGATCACTCAATATGAAATCCAAAACTGAGACTGCCTATCTTGACAAATACCATTGATTTTTATGGTTCTACATTGCTATTATATTAATGTCAGCATTTATTCAGTAAGCACTGATATGTTTGAGGCCCAATATTATCTTCTCTTTTAAGTAGCTTTGTGTTTTTCTGGTTATCTTTCTGTTATATTGCTTGTAGATAATATTCTCGGTTTGGATGAAGTACTGCACACTACTGTTTAGAGTAACCTTCATGTCTTTATTCTGTTCACTAGCCTGTGTGAGACTGTGCTTGTTGTCATGATAATGCTCAGTACCCATCATAATCTTTTAAGTGGTTGTCTGCATTGATTTTGTTTCTTAAAATGAAAGCTTCTGCCTGCTAATGCCGACAAACAAACCACTGACTTGGACTAGTGATAGGCAATTAAAGCCACTAGTGTGCTTCTCCACCACCTATGTGAGTGAAGACAGCACTCGGCTATTTAAGAAACACTTGAACGCCAACTTCTAACAGTACTCTCTAGCGCTGTCAATAATCACACTGAGGCACAGCTGTATGAACGAGCTCTGTTTGACATTCACAAGATTAGTGTGCACTTTTTAATGTAGCACATTCATGACTAGTGTAATATTATAGGAAGCCAGTAGGTTGCACCATACTGCTACTAACAATGTTGTACAACATTGTATTGTAAATAGCATCTATTTCTTATTGCTATTTATGCCAAAGTGAGAGGTTGCCTGTTATAACAGGGTTAAACCTTTGCCATGTTAAAAAAAGGTGTTTTAACAAAACCTTTGAGAATTAACTCCTAACTAACAAGAGTCAGTTTTTTCTTTTGGAATGTATTAACATTTTCCAATTAAGGACTTTGTATTGATTTTATGGTTGGGAAATGGAGAACAGTATTTTTCTGGCAGAAGAAATGGTAGTAGGAAAAGATTAATCTGTAAGATTGTAGATGAGAGGGACTTTGTATTTAAAGAACGATACAGGAGCTGTGATACTCTAAAAAGCTTTTGCACATCTGACTTAATTTTTCCATGACCTAATCTTCCTGCCTGAATGAGTCGTATGCTTGAATAGTATAACAAACTATAGTGTAGTGTCTGCCTTAGAAGTTGGAAACCCAAAACCTTAACTATTATGTTTTGGTTTTGCTTCAAAACATAAAGTAGGACTGGCTTTGATTGTAATGAATCGGATTCAGGAACTTAACAAAAGAGAGTGTGAGGCTTTCTAAAGGCTCCACAAGCTATAATAAGCCTCCACTGCCTACCCTGAGCAGGCCTTGCTCCAACTAGCCAAACACACATCTCTACTGGCCTGCTTTGGCTTCTGCAGATCTAGAGTTTTAGCTTCACAAAATACTTAAAATGTGCCAACATCTCAACATCTCAAAAAAAAAGGAAAAACCATGGAAATCTTTTGGCTTTAGAAAACAGTCCTCCAAACAAGGCTGGATTGACCCGTACAGTCCCGAGCTCCTTAGCAGAGAGTTGATTGTACTTTAAACAATGCAGCACACCGACACACTGCGGTTTAATGCATGCAGAGACTCTACTTGAATGGTAAAGAAGGGTGAGGGGGACTTCTCCCTTGATGATTTTGGAGTGTGGACACTCAGTTGTTTCATCTAGCATGGTGGATGATATCACTGGGTGGGTGGGAGGATTGTGAGAAGAAGTTAAAAGGCCCCTGACCATGCACACAGAAAGCCCTTATCTCTCAGAGTAATCTTTAAAAGTTTAAATATTCTTTCAAAATAAGAAAAATATAACAAAAATGCTCAAAGAACAGCAAATAAGTCCTAATACACAAATCCTAAGAAGAATCCTGGAAACAAAGAAAAGAAGGTAAAAATCAGTGAAACCTTAAAAAACAATATTTACAAGACATCAGTAAACTGAGATCCCTTTTTCCGAGGGGAGTCTCAGGAGTAGTGATGTCAGGGTGGCCAAACACCCACAAGGCATATGGGACATGGTAGAACCTCACATAACACATAAAAAAATAATATTTATCAATTACATAATTAAAAATAAACTTAAAGACTTAAAAAACTTAAAGAAAATCACAACTTTGATTAGATTAAAATCAATTCTATGAACACAATAACATAAAGAGGCAACTAACATTTGAAAAATAACAAATCCATAAAATAAACAAAAGAAACTTGATCCAGGACTATAATGTTGAAAACATCCGATAGCACTGATACTCAGTAAGCAGGCTTTGTCCTCTACACAGGAAAAAAGAAATCTAAGCTTTAAAAATTAAAAAAAGAAGAGGGGAATAATGAAACCTGTCCAAAAATAAGTAAACCATTTTATTTCAGTAGTAACAAGTCATTAAAAATAAAATAAACAAGTTCAAGATTATTAAAAGGGTTGCCTAGAAAAGAAAATCCAAATGAGAACAAAGCTTATTCTGAAATCAAATTGCACAGTAATAAATAAAAGCAAGAATTTAAAAAACAAAAAGAGTCAGAAATGAATCCAGATATCCAAAAATAATCCAAACAGCAGTAGTGGAATTGAATGCCACAGCAATGGTGCAGAGGAAACTCAAGTTTTACATTGGATGAGGGTATTCCCTTAGCTGTGGTGCCAGGGGCCCTCCCCCCTAGGGTTCAGCATAAACCGAAATTCTTAAAGAATGTGCAGATCATTTTTAATCAAAACTAAAGAAAAAGCGGCCAGTGGTATGAGAAAGTAGCAAAAAAATGCCATAACATAATGTACTGGCCAACCAACAGTACTGTACCGGTTGTGGTGGCTCACCTTTTAACCAAAAAATCGGAGCTTGATTCCCACTCTTTTTGTAATAGAGTACTTTTTCCTTAGTCAAGTATTTATCCCCTGCAGTGGGCTGGTGCCCTGCCCAAGGTTAGTTTCCTGCCTTGAGCCCTGTGTTGGCTGTGATTAGCTCCAGCAGACCCTCCTGACCCTGTGGGTTAGAATAGAGCGGGTTGGATAATGGATGGATGGAAGTATTTATCCCTCTGATTTTGTCAATATTTATTGCAATTTGCAGTTCTTTTGCACCAGAAGGAAAAGATCACGAATATATTATACTTGGGCTACTCAATTACATCTTGGATTTCCAAAGTAGGTGCATGTTTTTACTTTAAACAACCTTTTAATTAGAGCCTGCACCATTACTAATACTTATTTAATTATACTCGACTTTTTGGGCTAGGTTTTCATTAAATTGTTTGTTACAATTCAGAATCCTTAAATGCCTATTTTAGTTTAAAACAGTTGCATTTAAGTTTTGTTTGTGACTTGTTTTCTTAAACAGCCATCAGTTAATATTGCAGTGCAAATGACAAAGGAACCATAAACAGACCAGCTTTTGTGTCTCCATTTAAATCTGTGTGTATGGATCATGAAGTATTTTTGTTAATACAATGTTTTGAAAAAAATAAGAAAGAAAGAAAGAAAGAAAGAAAGAAACAGAAAGAAATACATAACACAAATGGATATTTTTCTCAGAAAATTAAATATCTACAATGTTATAAAGATTTATATTGGAAGAATGAAAGCACTAACATGCCATATAGTTAAATATCAAGTTTAATTATCTGCTAGGCCTGGCTTTGTGAAACTGTGAAACTGGTTGTAGTGAAAACCTGCACCCACTGCATTCCTGTAAGACCATAATTGATGGCCCCTGTTATATTCAAAGAATCTTTTCCAGTATTAACAATAGTTATGCATAAAATTCATCAGAAGTAAAGTTTGGTAATACATAGTTTGTAATATAGTTTTAACTTTTACCTTTCGACCCTTCTATTTTCTTACCTGGGTAATGCCAAATAACTCAGTGATTTATGTTGCGAAAGAAGACTTAGATATAAAAAATAACAATGTGAAAGCCAGCCAATAACAATATGAAAGAGTCTGAAAACCCTGAGGAAGTTTCAAAGATAATTTTAAAATACTCGACTGTTCAAGAAAAGTAATTACATTTGTCTAGAGCCAAGGTTTCTAAAACTATGAGTTGGGTCGCGGATTGCTGCTGTTGGGTTGCAAGACACCATCGTATTTAATGGGAGAGGTTCCCAGATGTTTTGCAAAGTGGTTTACAGTGGATTGTTGCGGGTTGATTAAGAAATCAACATAGCTCTGACGATCATTCTCTATCCCTCTGATGATCGGCAGCAAATCTCCAAGGGATATCCACCCCCCACACTATAATGATTGTCCCCCTCCCACTGTTCTGACTTTCATCAGAGCAATTAACAAGGACTAGGTCTTGAAGACACTAAGAAGGACAAGATTGGATCGAAACAAAAAATGTTTAAGAAACTCTGGTCTAGAGAAGGAATTTGCCTACCTCTAGTGAAATGACCTGAGATCCTCACATATTAAATACCAAAAACGTATTGACTAACAAGACCAAAAACTTTCCTAGGTTTTCCTCTTTTCTTTTCTTTATAATAAACTAGCCATCACCCACGGCTCTGCCTTTGTAGTAGTGAAACAGGACAAACTTTAAAAATCAATAAACAAACAGGTATCGCTAGCTAAGTGGAGGCAAAATACACTCCAAAATAGCAGAGGTACAGCAACTTGAACAGAGGCTGGCGCGTGAGTAAGGAGGGCCCTGCCCAGCTCCCTACTCCTGACGTCACACTTCCCCCTACCCTCGGTCTGCAACCTCTGTCTCGGATTAGTGCAAATATTTTGCTCCTGCAAGCGAACTTATGAGTCATAGCGTGATAAGAGAAGTTGCAAAATCAGCCGGAATGTTGAAGCAAATTATAGAAAAAAAAACGATCTAAATCCATTAAGCAGTTCTCTCATGAAAGGCAGACAGACATATAGACAGACAGACGTTGGATTTTATATATAGAGAGATTAAATTCAGAGTCACCTTTGGTTTGGAGCCTATTTTAGCAGAACTAAGCTCAAGGTAGGAAGCAGCTCTGGACAAGGTGTCAGTTCATCATAAGGAACCATCACAGGGGACAATTTTTAATCACTGACTACCGGTATACCCGGCATTGCCTGGGGAGGTAGAAAGTGCAGGTGCAGCCGCTAAATCAGTTCCCAAGGTGGAAATATTTTGGTCCCAATCCAAAATTTTGCTGACTAAACCTACCATGGGGAACAACTTTGCATGTTTGTGCCAAGACCAGAAAATATATCCTAGGGGTATGCTCACAATAAAACACTGGTGTGGCTACTAAATAAAATTCCCGAGAGGTTACAAGAATGAAACATAGCCTATGGTCTCCTCCTGTATGAATGGGTACTCTGTGCAGTATCTGGTGGAGATGGTTCAGTGGTGTGGATTTAAACACTGGACAAGGGCACATTCAGATTTATGTATTAGGTTAACGCAACCTGCTTGTCTGTGTGTGTGCTGGAGGAAAACGCAGGATTTCAGCGCAAGATACTAGATCCAAGATGCAGCAGTACTAACCGCTTTACTAGCTTGTTGTCCATACATGCCATTGTTTGTCCCTTGCAAAAAATACACTGTTTTGCTAAACAGCAATAGTCAAGTGTCATATTTCTGTATTTTCTCTGCTTAATTACTTATTCATACACTGAGCACTAATTACCTGAATCAAGAAGAATGCCTTTGAAAAATAAATATACTGTCGATGGGAAACTGAAACACAACAGATCCAGTGTGAAGCATCAAAGATTTAAAGAGAATTGCTGCCACATTTTACCTGCTCCTAAAGGTTGCCAAACCTCATTTTCCAATATTTTAAACTGTGTTTTGTAGTTCTACCTCAATTTCTTAGTGGAAAGCAACATCTGTAAAGCAGACAGTGCATGATCATGTCAAGAGGTAAAGCAGGTTTAAAAATGTCCTCCTTGGCTTTAAATAAGAAAAATAAACCTATATCAATATCCATCCAGTTTTTCAGGAACTGTTTAAACTGATGATGATAATAATCTACTCTATATGCTGTACAGTATATAAAATCCTAAGCCTAAAAGTGCAATGATTTTATGTGACTTTTTATGTTACGTTTTTTGTCACGCTTTAAATCGGGCTTATTTTAAAACCTACATATATATGTTTGGTATAATGTTTTCAGATTCTTATTCTGTTTTTAAATTATAAACTAAAAAATATCAAGAACTCACGTCCTGTGAGACGAGACTTTGTGCCAAGAGATTTAACCACGCCCGGGGCCAGAAATAAAAGACAAAAGTTGGACAGCTGCTGTACAGGCATTTAAATGTTCAAAGCGCCATGCCAGACGCAAATCACGTGGCACGGCAGCCAGCAGCTGATTGAGCAAAGAGGAGGTAAAAAAAAACTGTATTTGTTTCCCATTGTATCACCGTTTAAGAGGGGGCTTGGGAAGAGCAACCATGTCTCCTTAGGGTGTGTTCAGCCCCCCTCTTCACAACGCAAGTGGCAGAGATGCAAAGTGGCTGGCGCATAGCACAGACTAGAGGGTTGGTGAGCGAAGCAAGCAGGAGGCGAACCCCCTAGTAATAATAATAATACTATTTTTTTTAAAAAAGCACCTTCCAAAATACCCAAGGACTCTATACATTAGCATAAAATATTAAAACATATTATTAAGCACTATGATATGTATACAAAGTTAAGAAATTCAACAATAATACATTATTCAGAACATAGAGAAAAGCCAAGCAAAATGACACCTTTTATTGGCTAACTAAAAAGATTACAATATGCAAGCTTTCGAGGCAACTCAGGCCCCTTCTTCAGGCAAGATACTTATTAAGAACATAATTTTAAGGTTAGATAAAGAGAAAGTGAGGTGCAAATAAGCTCCAAAGGCATAATCTTGGGCCCGATACACTAAAAGTTCTATCACCCACAGTATGCAGTCTGAACAGCAGGGTGGTTAGCAGCATGATGGAACATATTGGTTCAATAAAGAAAACAGATAAAGTGGGGCCAGACCATGAGAAGTTTATATTGGGTGCAGAAAAGGACAGGTAACCAAATGTAGGAGTAAAATGCTCTCAAAGTTTTAAATGTCTAACCGCCCTTGCTCCTGAATTTTGGCCATACTGTAGTCTGTAGTCTGTTCAGACTCCGCATAGGGATACCACTCAGCACTGCCTTTCAGTAATCAAGGTGTGAGGTGACAAAAGCGTGGATAAGTATTTTCTTAACTGCTTACCAATCTCAGGGTCATGGAGAGCCAGTTTTTCTCCTGGTGAAACTGGGTATAAGGTGGGGACCAGCCCTGGTTGTGGCGTGTATATTATGTGAACAAAGGAAATCCTTATAGTTGTGGCACATTTACCTATGAGCTTCCCTGCCGTATACTGTGAGTGTGATGTTTTTGAGATTAACAAATGCTGAAAACAATGTCTGTCACATTTTTCAGGGGTGTAGGTCCTTGATTTCTGTTTACAGTATATTGGACAATTTAAATGGAATAGGATTCAAATAGAAAGATGCAAATGTATCTTTTTATTTCATTGCAAATAATATAAAGAAAATACATTAACAAATCCTACATTTTTTCAAAGTCTGTTTTATATTTACGTTTTATGCTGGATGAATAAAGAGATATTATTTGTTTCATAGCATTTAAACTAAAGGGCACAACTAATAAATCAAAATATCCATCCATCCATCCATTATCCAACCCGCTATATCCTAAATGCAGGGTCACGGGGGTCTACTGGAGCCAATCCCAGCCAACACAGGGTGCAAGGCAGGAAACAAACCCTGGGCAGGGCGTCAGCCCACCGCAGTAAATCAAAATATTCAAGGTACTAAACTGTACCTGAACTGTGTTTATCTGAATAATGAATTATTCCAGTGATATGCATTTTTAAATACCAAGAAATGGCTTGTGTTTCTTTGCTTACCTGTGGAGAAGTTTTGACACTTTTCAGTTTTGATGAAAGCATTGTCTAGTGTTACTGCCTAGTTTGGTATGCTGTATGGAGATTTTCACAACTGATTTAAGCAAGTAATAGAGGTTTACTGTTATATAAAGTTATTACTGCCATGGACTTATAGAATTGTGATGATTCAATCTGCTACACCTTCAATACTCTTTGCTACATTAGAGTGCCCAAATCTATTGGAAGTACTGTAAAAAGATTCACACTCATAGTTACATTCTCACACTCACTGTGAAATTAAGTAATTTTTTTCTGGGCGCATACTTATGTTTTCACAGAACTTATGCATGTTCAATATCATAAATAACTTGTGCAAGAAGATTTGTTTTAAGCAGTTAATTCAAATTGTAATGTTAGGATGATTTGTTTGTTCGGTGGCTAGTACTGCCTCACATCTCCAGAAGACGTCTTGAGTTTTCATACTGACTTTGTATCAGGACTAGATGTTCCCCATAGTTTTCCTTCAGGTCAAAAATATTCACACTACTTTGTTTTTAGTTTGTCTATATAGGCGGGTGGAGTGGTGGCTAGGGCATTTTGCCAGCAATCTGAAGTTTGCCGGTTTAAATGTCAGAGGAGACTCTGCTCTGTTGGGCTTTTGAGCAAGGCCCTTAACCTGCAATTGCTCCATTCTGGGTATGATGTTAATCTGCATTCAGCCCTGTAAACAGGTCCCCCAACATGCAGGGAAACTTGCGAGTTGGTGGCAGGATTGGCACTCCAGCCACTGAAAAGAACTGTTCAGTGTGGTCCTGATGAGTCACCCGTTGCATGGCTGCACTTGGATCTCAATCTGTAGTCAGCACATGCTCTCAACTTCTTCCCTATATTGGCCCTGTATATGGGTGTGTGTATGGGTATGCCCTGTGAAGGACTTGTTCCCTATCTGGGACTGGTTTGTGCTTTGCACTTACATTTTAGTATATTAACCATCCATCCATTTTCTCAATCTGAATATCCGAAGCAGGGTCATGGGGCAATGGGAGCCTATCTGAGTAAGCAACAGATGCAATCCATCATGTGGTGAACAATCACACAAACATATCAGGGCCTGTTCTGCATCTTTGGACTTTCAGCACCTGGAGGAAACCCATGCGGACCTGGAGAGAACATGAAAACTCCACAACTGGAGCACCCATGAGTTGAAGCCCAGTGTAGTAGTTGCAAGGCATATATATTATATTATATTATATTATATTATATTATATTATATTATATTATATTATATTATATTATATTATATTATATTATCCATCCATCCATCCATTATCCAACCCACTACATCCTAACTACAGGGTCACGAGAGTCTGCTGGAATCAATCCCAGCCAACACAGGGCACAAGGCAGGAAACAAACCCCGGGCAGGGTGCCAGCCCACCATTATATTATATTATATTATATTATATTATATTATATTATATTATTATATTATATTATCCATTTGTTTTCAAACCTACATAATTCAGTTTAGTTTTATCATATATATTACAATGTACAGTACAATACTTAATATACAGTAATTATATCAATGATACATTTTAGAAGAATGGTAAAACTTGTATTAATAGTTCAGATGTAGACACACGTAGCTATATTATATACAGCAGAAGCTGAAAGGATAAAAAATACACTGTCTCTAGGATGTTTTTAATTTTTTTTAAAGTAACACATTTGAAATATATCTGATAGGAATAGTAGTAGAGCTCAAAAAATTGACATGCACTTATACTAAAAACAGAATAAAACGAAGGGATTTGAAAAAAAATAGATATGCTTCAAGAGAAGAATATCAGGATTAATGCCTAATTAGACTGAAAGAAAAGACTGACTTTAAACAGAGATTTCATTTATTCATGACAATTTTCGCATTTAATGACTAGCACTCAAATGAAATGTTTGTGAGGGAATTCAAACACTGAGATGGATATTCTTTTAAGAATGAAAAATACTGCATCTTAGGATATTTTTCTGTTTTTGATTCAGCATTTCCACAATTAAAACTAAATACTGTATTATTATTATTATTATTATTTTTTATTTTCAAATATTACTATGGTTAAAAGGGAACTTCAAAATTATAGCTAGAAAATGTTCTTTCAGATTCACATGTGGATGGAGGGTGGTAAAATCAAAGAGAATGATTTCTGCATAGCATAAAAGAAGTTCAGGCAAACCATTCAACTGGTCAGGATGGATCAGATGAATGCTGCTTAGGTTGTTTTCAGCAAGGGTGGAGAAATGTTGGCCTTAAATAAGTATATTGTCAAGAGGTGGAAGGATCACTTGACGGAAGATACATTAGCTGGGTTTGGGTCAATCTTGGTAGTTCAAGTTAATTAAACTTGAATAATTAAAAAGTTCTGTAGTGGCAAGGCCCCAAGGTTGGATGAGATTCAACCAGAACTGTTGAAAATACCTGATATAGTGCAGGATTGTTTTTGGCTAATGTGCGTCTTTTTTGCTGCTTGAGGTTTATAGACAGTCCCTTGGGACTGTTGGTGGCGCTCATTTTTAAAAAACAGTTATCATAGAGTAAAACCCCTCAGCTTGCCTAGGATAGCCTATGCCTGAATACTGGAACAGCCACACCATCCTACAGTTAAACATCACATCCAGGTGGACCATATACGGTTCTGTCATGGCCATAAAGCAATGGACTGACTTTGTCCTCTTACATATACTGGAAAGGTCACAAGATTTTGTCATTCCATCTATATGTGCTTTGTGCAATAGGAAAAGATTATGGTTATCTACCCAATGGTATCTTGTGGAAGAAGAAAAAATGATTCCAGTGTGGATACTGCAGTCATTCTGTCCCTGAATTTGTACAGTAAGAGATGTTTGTATTTGAGATGGGGTAGTATTAGGTTGAATCTGTTCAAAGTGAGTGTTGGAATCAACTGGGAATATACCGTGTCTCTTCTATTGTTCATGAAATTCATGGTCTGGATATTAAGATGCTGTTCAAGCTTGAAGAGTATCCCATTAGATGCATCTCTACTCAGATTATGTTGTCGTTTTAGCTGCACCAAACAGTGACCTCCTGGAGAACATTGGTGTGTTTCTTGCATGTAAGGGATAAGCAGAGTTATTAGTGCAGCTGTTCAACATGGTATCTTATCAACAAGTAAGTGTAGTGGTCACTATGAAACCAAAACATCAGGGCAGTAGTTTTGCAAACATCGTGCCAGACCCCAAAGGTAAAGTGAGATCTAAGTCCTCAAAAAAGTTTTTGATTTATTATCAATCTACATTACCACACTTACTTATGACCACAATCTAGGATACAGATGGAAGAACAAGAGTACAAATGACAACAATGTGCACTGACTCTGCGGAGCTGAAGCAGTTAGAGTGGAATCAGGAGACAGGTTGTGGTTTTATTAACAGGCAAAGGCTAATGTCAAGAAGACAATTATCAAGCACATGCAGCATGTGAAACCAAAACTGTAAGTGAAACAGCATAGCAAAATCCTGAATAATTCATTATAACAAGAGCTAAAACATAGACAAAAGTCATAGCTGATGAAAAAAAAACAATTTGTGAAAAAACAGATTGAAACAGCAATAAAAATTCTAAGACTTTTCTTTGTTGTTTTCACAAACTTGGACAACCAAGAAATGCACAACCTTTATACCTTGGACCTCGTAATGTCACATCCCACACACAATTGACCTTACTTAGTGATATCATAGTAACTGTCAACAGAAAGGTCCCAAAATGATGGTGTCCATAGGATAAGCAACATGGGAGAACACATTTAATTTTAAGCACTGTTAAAATGTCATTGAAACCAAAAATATTTTTGAGCACTGGATTCTGTGGCCTCCAAAACCCACATAACAATGTTTAAAATATTTTTAGTGACCAAGTGATAGCTGCAAAAACAGAAATAAATGCAGATCATGATGGATTGGTGAAATGAGGTTCATTTTCTTTGCTTCTGGACTCCATGACAGAATGAAAAGATCTTTAAATGGGAGGACAACTGTTGCTTCTCTAGACAGAAAGGAGATGTCTGAGGTGGTTTGAACATGTTTCCATGGCATTTACCATTGGGTGGAGTATCAGGCAATACCCACTGAGAGAAGACATGGGGTCAAACCTGGGATATCTCTCAAATCATCAGGGAGTGTCAGAGAGTTCCACAGGAGAAGCTGGAAGAGGTTGCTAGGAATGAAGTAGCCCAGTCTGTCCAGCACAGCATGTTGCCACTGTGATAGTCATCAGGATAAGTGGAGTGAAAGTGAAGTGATGTGTAAATTAAATTTACACAGTATATACTCTATGTATATGATATAGTATAAAAATGGAATGACCAGAAAGCCACAGGTAGACAAGTAACATTTTTTTTTTCCTTGAAATAGTATAATATAACAATATGCCTGGTTCATCTCATGTGATTATGAGAAAAATTGTGCTATTTGTATTCTTTTGTATGTTCCTATTTGTGAATCAAGTTGAACACTCTCACATTAGATTTTCAAATCTGTAAATGAATTGACAAGTAGCTGACATTGGTAAAGTAACAACATGATATGATCTGGTAGCAGGTAGGCAAAAACAATCTTCAGCGTTTAGTTACAGGGGAGAAAAAGAGGCAACCTCAGTATATAACCACATGTTTTTAATAGTTCTAAAAAATCATTGTGTTCTATGGCCATAGAGAGCACATTGACTAAAAAAATAGACTTTGATCATACTTATGATAAATTTGCAAGGAGAAAAAGCATGACAGGAGCCTCTATAAAGCAGGACAACTAATTTAACAATTATTATTCCGTATTTATTCTGTATTGTGTTTTCTACTGTATTTAGACCTGGTCAATGATTATCTGATGTTTTCTGGTTGAGTTATGGCATTAAACAGTGATAATATTGATGACTATGCCATTGTTAGTTGCTCTACAGAATCATTCAGAAACACCTCACTGATGGCGGCAGCACTGGTTACTTAGAGTGCCACATGTGAGCATCAGCCTGCCAATATAAACCACCTTTACATTGTTCATTGGCTTTAGTGAAACCATCAAAGTTTGAATGAGCTTTTGACTGTAACTTTTATAATTGTTTGTGTGGAAGGAAGGTAGCCAAATCGTGATCATATTATGTCCCCATGTTGTTGCAGGTTTTAATGCATTTTTGTTTTATTTTTGAATGCAAAGCTTATATAGGATATTATGTTTTCATTAATTTCCATCAATTCATGTAAAGCATCCAAATTACTGTTAAAAAGAAAGCTATATAGTATGTGCTATCTACTCATCTAGTATATGAAATTATTTGGCTGTGCATGGTGCCCTGAAAATACAAATAAATATTGACATTTGATTGTGATTTTTGTTATTGGTTGCAGGAAAGGAAGGCACCCAAATCATGATTGTATCATCTCCAAATTTGGTTCATTACATTTATGTTATCAAAGCTAATGTAATTCAATTATTTGACTGTGCTTTATGTCCTATACATACAAATAAACATCAACATTTGGGTAAATATCTGATTTATTCAGTATGTTTGTATGTTGGCTCTGGCTGGCATCAGGTCAAGGGTTAGGGGGACTTGGTGTCTTCTCAGGCCCAGAGGCCTTTGGACTTGGAATATGTCTAATTGAGCATCTTCAAATAAAAATAGGCATCATATTCCTATTAATGATTGAAGCATATTGGCTTGGCATTTAAGAGTGCTTTGACACCTAACTGCAGTCAGCATTTTCAACACAGAACAAGAGATATGGCAGTGGGAACTGAATACAGTGACTGGTGAGGGTAACACTGTGCTGTGTAAAGTGTTCAGTTGTACCACTGTAGTATCTTTCAGTTATGGTTACTTTCCTTATATCTATTGATTTAAAACCCTGAAGACTGAAACACAGAGTGCAACATAACAGTTTTTTAACAGATGTCGGGTCGCATGTTGCTTCACCACCCTGAACCAACCCGGATTGGGACCCAAGTGCATCTGTACAACGCCTCAGTATAAAGTGCCAATCCTGCCGGCAACCCCAAGTTCTCCCTTTAAGTTGGAGGACCTGCTTGTAGGGATGGATACAGATTAACGTCATATCCAGGACAAAGCGATTTTAGGTTAAGGGCCTTGCTGAGGGGCCCAACAGAGTACAGTCACTTCTGATGTATACAGGATTGAACTGGCAACCTTCTGATTGCCAGCGCAGATCCCTAGGCTCAGAGCCAACACTCTGCTCCTTTTTCAGTAAATAACACTTTTTTAATTGAAGATTATGTTTCTACACTCAGTTCATAAATTTGTATGTGACATGCGTAATTTGTCATATGCTTTATTTACCTCATAGCTAAGTAGGAAGAGTGAAGACATCTCACTAAGAGCACAGGTTTTACATTTATAATTCAGTGAAGTAACTGAGCAATAGAAGTCTGTCCATCCCTTACAAGAAGTTGTGCATTCAATGCCTGCATGTGGCCCTATCCAAAGCTACTGTAAAGTTTAAAGTTATATTTAGTGTTTAATCTTAAAGGTTTAAAACAACATTTAATTTTTGGGAATAAACTGTCCCTGGTTAAAAAACTACATGTAACATTGAAAAGGTGCTCTACTGCTGTACATGCAGTGCAGAGTTTAAGGAGTATTCTACATTTATGTTGTCACTACACACTAGGTAGCAGTAAACAGTTATTTACACTAAATCTGTTTTTTATTTACATTTTAGAATTATTTAACATTATTTATGTAAATTTTTATTTACCTCAAAAGAAGTTTTGATGTTAACTTCTAGGAGAAGACATCTCCTCCTGTAAATAATCCATCCATCCATCATCCAACCCGTGTGAACTTTGCATGTTCTCTTCCTGTCCATGTTAATTTTTCCTCTGGATACTCTGCTTTTTTGTATCCACAAAAATGAGCATATTAGATTTATTGGTAATTCTAGATTGATCCTATGGATGTGTACTGCATATGAGTGAGTCCAATAATAGTCTGAGAACTAGTTCCTGTCTTGTTCCCACTACCACCAGGACAGACTTTTGTCTTTGCAACCCTTTATAAGTATCCATCCATCCATGTGTATATCCTAACTACAGGGTCACGGGGGTCTGCTGAAGCCAATCCCAGCCAACACAGGGCGCAATGCAGGAAACAAACTCCGGGCAGGGTGCCATCCCACCGCAGTGTAAATAATCTTTCATTAGTATTACATTTTATCTAACATCATGAACATTTTCTTCCCCAGAAATCATAATTGTTCTCTTCTCTTCACCTTTTGCTTCTATCATGACATAACCATAAAGCAGTGAGTTCTTCCGGCTTTATCCTTATTTAAAAAAATAAAGCTGGTTAAAGAGCTCCACTTAGCCATAATTGTATCTAGTTGTAGATCTGTTTAGATAGCTAATGTTATCTGGAACAGGAGAAATAACAAGGCAGGAAAGAAAACAGAATGAGGCCAGTGACCACAGCTGTGCAAGCAGCCTAAATAATGATACCGAAGTATTCCAACATTTAATGAAAACACATTTTGGAAAAAGTGCCATTATTGTATATGATTTATGTTTCATTTGCGTGCAACAAAGCTCAGTTTATTTGTTTTCTCTGCTCTTTGAATCCAAATCATAAAACTCTGTCAGCTCTGATTGGTTGGGCCAACTTTCTGCCTGGATGAATCAGTGCCACCATGGCCTGTATATGGCAACTGATTTGGAGAGATTTCTCATAGGTTAGGTCAGTCAGAATTGTGCTTGGTTAGTGATTCTTTTCTGCACGTCCATCCGTCCATCCATCCATCCAACCATCTATCATCCATCCATCCATCCATCCATCCATCCATCCATCTACCAATCCATCTTCCGAGCTTACTCTATACAGTCTATGCCAACAAAAAAAGGGTGCTAAGCAGTGTTGGACCTAATCCATCAATAATAAAGTAACGCTCACATAATCCTCACATACGGAGAGTCAGAGATTGCCCATGGTAATTTTTTTGTGAATCGCAAAAGTGGATGCCTTACATTTTGGAAGTCTCCCAGAGTAAAGGAAAAGGAATACTGACAAATGAAAGAAAATTAAAGGAAATCAACTGAATGTTCAAATGATAGCAAAGACTGGTGAGTTTTTACAACTACAAAGGATTAAACATTAGGGCAAGGGAGAGATCTGTGCAACCACATCCATTTAGAGGGCAGAGATTTCTGTATTGTGAAGGACATTTTCTGCAGTATATCCCACTTCAATGAGTGTAGAGTGAAGGATCATACTTGGACAGTATGCCGGTCCATTAGTGGCCAGTTATGTACACATGTCCACTCTCGCACATGTAGAGTGAACAGTTACCCTTAACACATGGTTAGGTAAAGAAGGAGGAAACTGGAGTTACCACTGAAAACAGTTATGAACATGGAGAGTTGATAGTGGGGTGAGATTTTAATCAATGTTGCCCATTGTACCAATCACTCTTTCTGCAAAGACCAGAAAATAAATACATTATATGCTTAATTTATAGATTTTTGGTGACTATGACTATAATTTTTCATAGTAAAAAACAGCACTGATTATTTCAATGAAAAGAGTATTATAGGCTCCTTGAAAAAAACATTTTCTTTCATTGGGCATAGGTCACCATTACATAGTTATCATTTCTATTTGTTTTTTATTGCACACATATGGCCTTATCTATTTAACAACAGTTATTTTACATTGCTGCCCAGCCAGCCTATGGCATATTAAGACTTTCATTTGTCAACATTTTGGATCGTTTGTTTGAAGAATGCTTGACAATGTAGGGGACATGTGATGATTTACTGTATCTATTCTTCCATCCACTTTCAGTACCCTTTTAATTCCAATTCAGGGCTGATGGGGACATGGGTCAGTGCAAATCACTAAATATATAGAAACTGCACTGTAGATCTCATCTTTGTCTCTAGATAACAATGGATGAATGAAAAACAACAAGAGGAAAACTACAAAATACTTCAGGTATGACATTTGACACTGTTTTTCTTTGCTGCCTAGGGTGATCAAAGTAAAGATTGCACGAGCATATAGGATGTTGGGGAATTTCAAATATAATTACTTATCAGGCTTCCCGGTGCCTACCCGAACTAACAATTATTGCATTTTTTTTCATGATCACTCTTATGCACTCCATTTATCCTTAATGTTAGATGTATTGTCTTATAGTCACTGGCTAACTGCTTGAGAAATTCTTTGCATCTTTCCGATGAATTGACATACGGGATCAGAAAAGCCATTTGATGAATAAACAATGGCAGCCTTTTTCTAATCAAGTATTCTAGCTATCTTTGGTACTATTCTGCCCTCCATTAATCCCCTCCTGTTTGTCTAATTGTAATAAGCTGATCTCCAATATATTCTGCTGAGAACTCCACCAGGCATGACTAATTTGGATAATTAATTTACTGAGACATTAACAACATTAAATGAGCTTACTAAACCAGTACATTTTTAAGTAAATTGAACTTAATTTGAAGGTTACTGCAATTAAGTCTGTCTTGCCTTTCCAGGGGATTTTATCATTCTCTCTGCATAATACCGAATCACAATAAAGCATACAAGTGGGCGGTCCTCCATAGCTAATTAACACAAAGGGCCTAATCTGATTTTTCAATTAAGTGCATGTTTGTAACATTCTGGCTGCCGTGTTGATATTCTGTATGGCATAACTAGAGAGCGCCGCATAATTATAGCTGAAAAGAAAGGCTCGTGCAGGGCCTGTTTAGGGGTTAATGAGACTTTGGCAGCTTCCAACTGCGGAGATCGGGTCGTTTTAGCTCTGCTTCAAGAGGAAACCACCCATAGGGGTTTCCTTTGAAGTGTCAAAAGGTCCCCTTGTTCAGGGTGGCTCATGTTTCATTTGTCTGAGTGGCAAATAAAAAATAGATGAGCTGCCAGCAGCAGTTCTCATGGCATTATTCACAGATTATCTGGTACTTCTAAAGATTTTTTTTAAATGCCCCCACAAAAAAAAATAAATAAATAAAAACATTGTGTAGATATACAACCTGCTCTTCTAAACACGAAGCCTGTCTTGTTCTGGAAATAGGAAGCATCACTTTAAACTGAAACATTGTATGTACATGGACCATACATTTGCCCTATGATATCTGATTTATTTTACCTATTTATAAAACACATGCTACTTTACAGTAGCCTTCATGCAACTGTAAAACAATGAAGTTGTTATCTTCATTGTGCATTTCTAGGGTTTCTGGGGTCACTTCTTTGCATGTAAAACATTCTACAGAATCAGATCCCCGTTCCGCCTGGAAGCAATGGATTAAGTCAACAAATTCCCATCTGGGATGCCTCTAACCATCACAGCCTGGGCTTCAGTTAGATGTGAGGGTCATAAAACGAATAATAAGGTCTTAGCCCTCAAGTGGGGTTTGCTCTGTGAGACTGGAGAAAGCTAATTTAATGCCACTTCTTGCAATGGGCAATGACTAATCCATGAAGTTTAATAAAGCACAGAATATCATGGAATTATCAAAAACAATAAGTGAATGACAGCGATGCAGAGGCAGTTGCTGATACCTCCCAGATTTAGAGTCATGATTCTTGGCCCTGTCATCGTGCAGAGTCTGCTTGTTCTTAATTTTTTGATTTTTGCATTGGATTTTTGTCTGAGTTACTGTTTTTCTTTCCACCTCCTGAAAATGTATGTGTAGAACTCCAATGCTAACTATACAGTATAGGAGAGCATGAGGGCAACTTTTATGAAGGACATTAGGGAAGCTAAAAGACAGTTGGAGAGAAATATTGCAGTTAAGCCAAAAGACAACCCAAAGAGCGACTTTCAATATTTTATTAGACAAAAAACAGTCAAGGAGAAGGTGAAATGTATCAGGAATAGTAAGGGTGGGGGTGTAAAAATATAGACAGTGAAACAGTGAATGCACTAAACTTTAATTTTTCTGAAATTTTCACATGTGAGGAACTGGATAACCTCCCGGAAGTAGCAGAGTATAAAGGAGATGCTTAGTGATTTGGAAATTGTAGAGGGAGAAGTGCTGCTCAAAATAAATCTACTGAGATCTAACAAATCACCAGGACCAGATAAAATGTATTCTTAAGTGGTTCATGAGGTTAGTCTGTACATATATAAACTCAATGTATATTTTTGGAAAGTCACTGCACAGTGGGGAAATTCCTAAGGAGGTAAAAATGGCAAATATTATTTCATTGTATTAAATGGTGATCTGGCAGATCCAAGTAACTATAGGCTTGTAAGCTTACATCACGTACATCACAGGTAAATTAATGGAAGGAATTATTAAGGAGAAGATTGAGCAGCACAGGGCAAGAACAGGTGGATTAGCAAATAGACAACATGGACTCAAGCAGGAAAAATCAAGGTTTATAAATATGTTGGAATGCTATGAGGTAGTAATGAAAGAATATGATAAGCGTAATACATTTGATATTCCTCATGATATTTAGAAAGCATTTGGTAAGGTACCACATGAGAAGTTGGGCATCCAATTAAAAGAAGTCGGAACCTAGGGTTCAGTGTGCAGATTGGCTAAAAATCACGAAGGAGTGTTTTGGTGTGAGGAACCTTATAAGAAATAGGTAATGGTAAGTGAGGGGTTCCCACAGGGGTCAGTCTGGGGTAGCTGGTGCTTTTAATAAATGTCAATGATTTGGATAGTGATATAAATAACATGCTGGTTTAGTTTGTAGATGATATTAAGAAAGGTGGATTGGCAGATAATCTAGAATCCATTGAATCATTACAGAAGCACCTGGATAACATACAGTACATGCTTGGGCAGTTTTGAGGTTGATGAAATTTAATGTAAGTAAATGTAAAGCATTACACATAGCAAGTAAAAAATGTTAGGTTTGAATGCACAATGAATGGGAGGTCTGAAACTTGAAAGTACACCTTATGAGAAAGATTTAAGAGTCGTAGTAGACATGACATTATGAACTTCCAGACAGTGTCCAGAAGCCATTAAGAAGGCTAACAGAATGTTATGGTTATATAGCACGGTGTGTGGAGTATAAAACCAAGAAGGTTATGCTCAAAGCTTTATAATCCACTGATTAGAGCTCATCTAGATTATCACATGTGGCTTTGGTCGCTGGGCTATAAAAAAGATGTAAAAGTATTAGGAAAAGTCCAGAAAAGAGCAATTAGGCTGATTTCAGGTTTTCAGGATATGAGTTATGAGGAGAAAGTGAAATAGTTTAGTCAGTTTAAGCAAACAGGGATTAAGAGGTGATATAACCGAAGTGTTTAAAATTATGAAAGAAATTAGTACAGTGGATCAAGACTGTTACTGAGATTAACAATTACCCAGGGACACAGATGGAAATTTCCCACAAACTTTAGCAAGCTTTTCTGTACACCAAGAGCTACAGACACATGCAACAAGTTACCAAGTAGTGTGGTGGACAGTAGGACTCTAGAAACATTCAAAACTTGATATGATGTTGTTTTGGAGAAATTAGGTGAGCAAGATAGATGAACTTTGTGGGGCTGAATGGCCTGTTTTCATCTAAGCTTTTCTAATCTTCTAATGTTCTTTGTGTTCTAATAGGTGACTCCAAACTGGCCCAGCATAAGTGTACCCAGCAACAAAATTGGCACATCATTCTGGGATTGGTTCCTGCCTGATAGTGTTTAGCATCACAGCAGTGAAAGAGTTTAAAAGAAATGAAAAAACAAATATATATTCTTGCTTCATAATGAATATTGCAGTTTAACTATATAAAAATCAAACAAAACCAAGAATTCCTTTATCCACAAAATCTGCCTAAACCAATACAGAGTTGTGAGAGACTAAAATCTACGCTGTAGCATCAGCACAAACTGGTAGCTAGTGCCAGTTCATTACAGGCCACACTTAAGAGGCATCAAATAATGGATGATGCATCTCTTAAGGATGAGACAGAAAAATTGGAATACCTGTTAAAAAAAACACATAGAGACTTGGAGAACGTGTAGACTCCACCTAGATGGTGACCTAGGCCAGAATGGGAACCGAGGCTCCTTAAGAAAGCAAAACTAACCATTGTACCTTTACAAAATTAAATATTCAAATTTTAGAAAAAGGGCATTTTTTGGGAATGTGATGAGGAAGAATTCTTTGTCGATGCAACTACTAATTGATTATTCACCATGTACTGTATGTATGTATTAATATTGTTTATTACAAATCATTTTTTGGTTTTGTGCAGTTAGATTTGGTTTCATTTGTGTTCAAAATACTAGGTTTTATTTTACTATCATTGCTACAGCAATGGTCAGGGCAGCAAACCACAAGAACCGAAAATATTGAAGGTAAAAAATAGGTAGAAGAACGAGATTAGCAATCTTTATTTTCACAAACACTGCAACAGCATAGTGAAATTCTTTTGACATAGCTGCAGTGATGTATAAATAAATACAGTAAATAAAAATAAATAAATAAATAAGAATAGCAGAGAATACACAAATGAATAAATAAATAATTTTAAAAAACATACAATGCAATTACGCATAAACCAGCAGGTGGGTACAGTACACAGAGCAAGTTTTATCTAGCAGAAGATGGCTTGCACTATGTAATGTAAAGGTGCTTCACTCCAAATGTGTGTTCAATTGTTCGACTAATGAACAAAATCAGAGTAAAAGAAACATGAAGAGATCAGTCAGTCAGTCAGGGTAATTGTTAGTCCTGCAATGGGTGCCAGCGGATTTACATAAATTACTCCAGTTTTAGTTGTTTTTAGAGTCCAACCTTATTTAATTTGAACTCAAAAATCTTTATGAGGTAACCAAATCCTTTATCAACTTTTCAAATCATTCTATGTGTTGCCAGAAGGATGACAATATCAGTTCTGCGTACATTGCTTTGCTTTAACAATTCTGATTTCTTTATTTTACATTTTTTAGTGACATAGCGCTGCTGTTACGTGAGACCAAAACACTCGACTCGAGTCCTATCCCCAGATCATGTGCATAAATGTCCTGTGTAGTAGAAGTAATACTGGCATCAGTAGTAGCAGTAATATTATTACATGTTTGTGTGATATTTTCTCTAAGAACTCAAATTTTACTTCCACATTCCCAAGGATGTATTGGTTAGTTAGTGTTAGTGTTAGGATGGATGAGATTAATTGGGCCCTGCGATGGCCTGGAGTTCTCTCCAGAGCTGTGTATTCCTTACATTTAGTACTGCTGGGATCTGGCACCTGTGACCCTGAATTGGATAGATTGGACTTGAAAATTTAGAAACAATGTACATATCTTATATTTTTGTTCTTAAAACTCCAGAAAAAAAGCATGGCATTCCTGGCCAGTGCCCTTACATCACTAAATCTCTGAGAGCATCTTCATATTAGGCTACTTGTGACACATGTCCATTCCATTTTATCCTGGTATCTACCTTTTAGTTTTGTTTAGAAACATCCTACCACTATTACACAGTTGTTGTATAATTAAATTGTCAGAGCTATATCTGTAGGTGAGTGTTAGAAGGGCTCACAATGGACAGCTCAGAGATGCTTTGTTAGCTAGTTGACCTAAGCAACAAAATTATACTACACCAGGTGATGCATGAAAATGTAGACTGCACACTAAAATGGCCTTCACCTCAGACCCATTCATCTATTTCCTAAACCTGCTTATTCCATTATTATGTCACTAAAAGCTAGACTTTATACTGGCAATGAAGAGCTCAAGGCAGGTATGAGTCCTACCTATAAAAATTTCATTTGCTGATGTTAGGCCAGTTGAGAGCAACGAGACAGCCCATAATGAACATTGAATACCCAGAAGGAACTTTCACAGACAACAGGAGAACGTGCACATCTTGAAGACCATTGACAGGACTTCAACCCAAACTCTTGGTGCCAGGAAGTAGACGTGCTAGCATCTCTGTTACCCTCGTTTAAAAATAAAAGTAACTGCTAAAGCTTTATGATAATTATAACAAGCAAGTTTTAAAACTTATTATAGGAATCAAGTACCAAGACATTTTACTCACTATTTAATGTTACTAAACTTTATCTTTTAGGTTTTTTTCTTCCTTGTCAGTTTTTCCCGTGTTCTTTTTGTAAAGTTCTGCATTACACGAATACAAGGTCACTGTCATTCAGCATCGGAGCCAGAAGGTTCTGACACAGTTGGTCGTGAGGGGGCAGAAATCTTTGCAAGGGGGCTGAAAAAAAGGCTAAGAACAAAGGATCATTCCAGGCAAATCTTTCATTTTGAATTTAAACCTTCAATGTATTTAAAGTAGATGAAACACATTTCACCTCAATATGTGGGAAACACACATTTAACTGTGCCTATGGTACACTAAGAAATATTACGCCTAGTGAGTTTTTTTATGGCTGTAGTTAGCTTGGTGATAGTTTTAGCATCTATAGAGATGTCTCCCCATGGCATTATTTCTGCTGTCATTACAATTTTGATAAATTTTGAAATACTATTATACTATTATATTATACTATACTATTATATTATACTATTTGAAACACATTTATGAAAGGCAACTTAAAAGGTCCATCCATCCATTGTCCAACCCGCTACATCCTAACACAGGGTCACGGGGGTCTGCTGGAGCCAATCCTAGCCAACACAGGGCGCAAGGCAGGAACAAATCCCTGGGCAGGGCGCCAGCCCACCGCAGGACACACACACACACTGAGCACACACTAGGGTTAATTTAGGATCACCAATGCACCTGACCTGCATGTCTTTGGACTGTGCTAGGAAACCAGAGCACCATTTTCATTAAAATTCCTAGAGTAGTTCCACTGCCACCTTAACCCATTTTTCTGCTGGCAGAACCCAAAGTTGAATTTCTTTTGGAATTTTCAAATGTATGTTAAATTATATAGAATAAGCTTCAAGTGGCAAGGAAAACTGATCACAGTACTGAAGTGGTCTTCAAATTGACAGCAAAAAGTGAATTATACAACCACAAACTGTCATTTTATACATTTTAATAAAATAATAAGTGTTTGCCTAGTTGCTATATCATTCCAAAAGATGGCACATCACAAATATTTATAGTAGTAAAATGCATTGCATTTGTCATTTCAACAAATAGAGAAACAGAAATATTCATACATTTTTATGAATCCCATGCAAATGACATATAACAGTGACATATGCATTGCACTGTCATTCGAACATTTGCAGTAATGCATATGAGTGCTACAAATGTTTGTGAAGTACCATCTGTTGGTATGACAAATGCAATGCATTTTTTACTACATGCATTTCAAAATATAATCCAGTAGCTGGTGCACTGCAAAGGTTGATGCTGATATCTATGTTGATTGCTTAGATTTCAACCTGTGTTAGAATATTACTTAATATTTGGAATGTGTATGTGCCCAATACATACAATGGCTAACGCGACACAGAACGCCATTAAACATATTTTCTTAAACTATGGGTCTGGTTTTCTGGTTGCCACATTTTGGGTGCATGGGGTCAATGGTTTCCAAAGTATCTCATGATGGGTCACAGCAGGCAGTTTAAGAAATCAACATTGCTCCATGGAGGACAACCACAACCGATCTGAAGTTCAAGAAACACTGTCTTAGAAGGCATTTCTCTTATTTTTAACCCTAGCTACCAGCACAAGCTGTAATTAAAATTTTAAAATTACCAGTCCCCACATTCATGTCTTTTTATTTGGAAGGTGTTATGTATAATAAAGGTAACATTTATCAAATCATTTACATAACCATCTGATTCCAGTACTGAGTAACAGAGAGCACAGGGTGGAAGACAGGGATCAACCTTTAGTAATTTGACCATCTGTCATAGAATACACTCATATTCACAACTAGAGTCATTCACACTGTCCAATTTGCAGAAAACAATTGACTTTGCAAATAAACCTTTAGGAGTAAGAAGGAAACTGGACTACCAACACAATGCTGACATGGAGAAAGCGTAAAACTCCACCCAAATGGCAGCCATTTCGTAATCAAACCCAGAACCCTCTAACGATGAAACCCTGAGTATAAAAAAATCCAAAACCAGCAGAGCTTTGTAATGTTAAAAGTAGCACCAATATCAGGACAATAAAAATAATTGTAAAGGACTGGTGTTTACTTTCATTTAACTTGGAAACATAATAATAATTATTTTTATAAGTAAGAGAGAGAGGTTGGGAGCAGGCACCAATACAAGGCCAAAATATGCAACATTTATAGGTGGATTAAAATTACTTCAACTGGGAAGTGCTCCTTTCAAAGTTATTTAATAAATTTAGAGTAAGAGGTTCCTTGACAGCACTGAGTTATGATCATTCATCTCTGCTGTCTCAGGAATCTAGATGACTGAGTTAAAGTTCTGGCCTCTCTGTGTGAACTTTGCATGTTCTCTTCCTGTCCATGTTGATTTTTCCTCTGGATACTCTGCTTTTTTGTATCCACAAAAATGAGCATATTAGATTTATTGGTAATTCTAGATTGATCCTATGGATGTGTACTGCATATGAGTGAGTCCAATAATAGTCTGAGAACTAGTTCCTGCCTTGTTCCCACTACCACCAGGACAGACTGTTGTCTTTGCAACCCTTTATAAGTATCCATCCACCCATCTCTTATATCCAAACTACAGGGTCACAGGGGTCTGTTGAAGCCAATCTCAGCCAACACAGGGTGCAAGGCAGGAAACAAACCCTGGGCAGGGTGCCAGCCCCCCGCGGACACACACACTAGGGACAATTTAGAATCGCCAATGCACCTAACCTGCATATCTTTGGACTGTGGGAGGAAACCGGAATACCCGGAGAAAATCCATGCAGACACAAGGAGAACATGCAAACTCCACACAGGGAAGACCCGGGAAGCAAACCTGGGTCTTCTAACTGCAAGGCAGCAGTACTACCCACTGCACCACCGTGCCGCCCTCCTTTATAAGTAGTAGATTTTAAATGATTCAAGGATGCTGAGGCTCCATTTTGCTTTAAAAATTAATACTGTGGATTTAGGTTTTACAAAATACCCTACCCTTTTAGACTTCCGTGTTTAAAGTATGACTTTTTATTTATTTTATATTAATACATATATATACTTTTTAAATATAAAGATCCACATAATAAGGGTTTCTTTACTAGCAATATTATTCGTACTATTGTTCACTTTCAGTGTTATGCTCATTCGATGATCATTAATGTCTGATAGTGACTCTTTTTCAAGGCCACACATCAAAATGTATAAGCAAAGAAAGAAAGTGAAGACAAAGTCCTGATGACCATTGGATAGCTGCCGTTTCACCTTCTAGACACTCTCATGGCAACAATGAATCTTCTGCTCGATATGTTTGCTGAGAGAACAGACAGAGGGACAGGCATTCCTCACACTCCACACAACAAGGTATTTTTTTTTTTTTTCGTCTGCCTGGCATTTTAGTCCATTACCGTGAAGACCATGAGTTTCTGCGATGTCAAGAATCAAAGTGCATCCAATTCGTTATTTCGCATTGATTTCTACCTGAAATTTATAGACGCCTGGCTCTGGACAGCATTACCCTAATGCACTGCAGACCCATACCTTTAGTTTGTGTGGCACATCATTAATGACTTGAAGGGTCTATAATTTCATTTCATTCCACTTTAAGCAGATAACAAAATGTTATTATGTTTAGTGTTGTATAATAGATTAGGGAAAGGCTAATTCCGTACACAACCATTAAATGACAGAAGATTCATGTTATTGTCTTAGGTTCAAGTCCATTGCTGATATTAATAAATCATTAATAAGTCATTCAGCTAGAAATCAGGCATAGATACAGTGACTTTGAATTTGTACTTTAATGTATTGAGGTTAACCAACAAGGTGTTTCTGAAAACTACACAACTTGAAAAGTTTGGATGTTTAAAGGTCAATAAATTATATAACATTCTGCAAAATGGTTGAGCGCTTCAGTAAGAGTGAAACCTGTCAATAGCCGATTGGGTAGCCTTAGGGTGTCTCCGGCTGAAGAAGGCTTTGTTAAAAGTTTCAAGGCTTTGTTTCTCCAGTAAACTGCAGTCATTTTGTAAAATTTTCTTTTTCTTTCATTTGCTGCCCAACAACAGCACATACTTTAAATGCCTGTCCACAATAAACCTATAAATGTAAATTAAAAAATGTATTCTGCAACGCAATGCAAGCAGCAAATGTCTACTTTTATTTTTTCAATATTCATATAATGTATCTGAAAAATACTATACAAATAAATCATTCTCATTTCTCGCAGGCTGCCTCACTAACCAAAACATGAAAAGGATCTCATTTGATATAATCAGAAATGAAAAAGGCCCAGAAAAAAGGTCCCGTTTGCTCTTTAGAGCAACTGTTGAAACTGCAATACTGATTTATTTTGAAAGTGTTAAATAAATGGATTGCAGCTTCTCAAAAGACATCAGCCATAATTACAAATAAAATTACAATTCTCCTTTTCTACTTGAACTTTACAGAGGGGAGGAAAAAAAAATCTGGGATTATATATGGACGGCTGCTTCTTCAAGGCTTATCAAATTGCTTTCCCTAATAATTACGGAGGAAGTGTTTGATCTCCATGATGAATAGATGATTAGTTTTTCATGAAATCATTCAACCAAATGGCTCGACACTGCTCATGTGAGACATTGTTGATTTAGGTGGTTGACAGCTCACTGTCCTCCTCGGGAAGGCAACTGGAGACCGGCCTTTGGGGAAAAGGGGGAGGTCAAGAAGGCCAAGTTTATGGGTAATGATATCGCACTGACAGATATTTAAGGTTTTACTAATTCGCTTCTCAATTATGTTCATTCCCCTTCTTCTTACCCTGAAAGCAATGAAGCTACAGAATCAATTTTACTTTCAGAATAAATTTTCTTACCTTAGAAAAAAGGTTGTCTGAGCACCTTTGTTGCACTGCAAATGACAAGGGCCTGTCTCCAGCTGGGTACATGAGAGTCGCTTAATTTCCTCCACCTTTAGGAGGTTTGGTATGCCTTGCTTTCTTGCTCTCTTATGCTAATAGTGGACCATTAAATGTCTTTATGATGTTTTCTTTCCCAATAAAGTTAATCACAAAAGTAAAATCTGTCCTCCAGGAACTAACAGTCTTGAATGGAAATCTGAAAATCGTGCACTTCACAAGCCAAAGTTACATATTTCTAACCCTTTCCTTAAGAATCTTATATGCATTAACTAACATATTTATATACACTTGGCATTCATTCATTCATTTGCTAACTTAATCACCTGAATTTAATTTCTGGACATTAAGGAGCACATACTGGGAGTACTTGGTACAAGGCAGGAACCATCCTGAATGACCATCACAAGGGACATTCATATAAACACCTGCACTCACTTTGACTAGGAAACCTTTGAATGTGACAGAAGACTGGAGTACCCAGAGGACAACCTGGATGGATGCAGAAAAAACATGTAAACCTCACAATGACACTGCCTGGACTTCAATTTGATCTGAGGCCTATTGGAGTATGAAGCAGAAGGGCTCACCATTGTACTGTTGTGTCGTCCCTTTTAAGAGATGGTGGCTCAAAACTAAATTGAGTCTCTCTCTATATATTTCTGCTAGGCTGACCAAGTCATACAGGAAGGGCTTAAAGTGGGCCAGTATAGGCTGTATTCCACAGGCACCTCCATTTCTGATTTTCAAGGTGGACCCACTGTCCGTTCTAATGTACAAATATCAATGCAATCAAAACTCCTATCTAATGTATGTATACCATTGCAATCAAATCTTCAAGGGGAAGCACTTGATTAAGAAATGGTGTCAAATTTTCAACACATTGTGAGAAGCACCTAGAGCCCACCAAAAACAGAAAGTGTCACTTGGAGGATAGCATACAGCTACACATCCTTGTACTTTCTTTCTGATTTATTTATCCACTTCAGTTTTTCACCACCTCCAACAAAAATAAGAAATAGTTAGCAACAGAAATCAGATCCTCTGGAAGAAACCAATGTAAACACAGTGAGACAGAAATCAAACCATCATTGTGTGGCGGTCTCCTATATTACAGGGTCATTTATAAGTCACTCAGTAGATTTAAAATAACAATTAACAGTTTGAAGAACTTTACATCAATAACATCCATCCATCAATCCATCCATCCATTCATCCATCCATCCATCTATCATCTTACCCTCTTATCCAGGCAGAGTCAGGAAAGCTGGAGCTTATCCCAGTAATCATCAGGTGCAAGGCAGAAACAACAATCCATCACAGAGAAAACATACACAGACACAGACCCACACACGCACACATGCACACGGGACAATTAAGCAATGCCAGTTCACTTAACCTCAATGTCTTTGGACTGCGAGAGGAAAACCATGTGTAGAATATACAAAGTCCACACAGGAGGCTCCCAGGATCTTAATGTAAGGTGGCTGTGCTACCATTGCACCACCATGCCACGTATCAATGGTATTGATCTGTCTATCTAGGGTTAATGGATGAACAAATCATTTTAATTTAAATGAAGCCTTGACATCAGCTCTTCTGCTCATATTTTAATATGAGAAATTCCTTTTTCTGTAGAACATAAAACATCATATATACCCCACATTTCCCAAAATATGTCTTATTTGATTACTTTATAATATACAAATGTAACTTTCAATCTGTGATGAATAGGAACCTTAACAATTAATAGAGCCTCAGTTTAGGTCATTTTCCACTGTGTTTCTTCTATTTTTTAAAAATGGTCATTTTAGCTTGGCCGTGCAAAAAGTTGCTGAAGAAGCTTAACTTTTTATTTTTCCTACAGACAGAATTCCAAATTTAAAAACAAGTTCTGTGAAAACAGGTCCTACCTTATAAAATAATAAAGCCAGAAAATAGAAAAAGAAGTTAGCCTGGTGCAATACAGAAAAAAGATAAATTGTTTCTGTTAGATAGATAGATAGATAGATAGATAGATAGATAGATAGATAGATAGATAGATAGATAGATAGATAGATAGATAGATAGATAGATAGATAGATATTTTAATTATGTCCAGAGTTCACAAAATAACAATGCAACTTGAGTGTACTTTCAAATGGATGAAAAGAAAAAAGACAAATTACCTCCAGATCAAACAGCCATTCTTTAACATTTGCTGAGGATGGCTATCACAAACTGGCCTGCCTCACTCCTCAGATGTCACTTTGTCAAGCTACCACCAGTTATCTTTACTGCGAAGCATCTTTGAACAGAAATCCTCTCATCAAGAAGACCTGTCAAGTCCTGTCAACAAGCAGCTTCACAATGCTGTACAACACAAACTTTCGACAACAGTAGGATGGTGAGTTTTGTTGTACTTTTGGGACTAGTGCACTTCAATTCATAAAGCTTTGGAAAAAAAATATCATACTACTAGCACATTCTGCTCTTAAACTGTAATGAAAAATTAAACAAAATGGTATTATTGCTTTTCTACTCTTATTCTATTCCTAATCTTATCCTATCCCATTGTTTTTACTTTCCAATGTTGAACATTGGGAAATGGGAATAAGTCTATATCATGAAGAAATGTCACATCATTATGATCTCCAAATATATCAGTTTAGAACTGCAGTATAGAAGAGATAATGGGAAAATCATGTAACTGTAAGAAAAAGATAATACAGTGGGGGTTTGTTATTCAGTATAATTAAGAAGCAGGCTATTGGAGTTAATCACATTTTCTAGTTAATTAAATGCAAAATTTTGTAACCTTTTGGTGTCTCACTGAGTTGAATAGCGTTGCACTTTGAATCTAATGACAGCTAAGAGCAAATGCTTTCATAAACCTCACGCATTTCAGGATAAACCCCAAATATTCTACAAAAAAAAAGAAACACACATCAAATATAGGGACCACATACCAAAAGGCACTCATATCTAAGAAAGGTAAAAACACTTTTGTGAAATAAACAATTTTATAAAGCTTTGTAGCAATACCAGTTTTAATTAAGTTAGCTTGATTTGATGATTCTCAGGGGGCTGCACTCCCCGTTCACTGAACATTCAAAGTGATCCCTGCAGCTTCATATTGCATCCCATGGTGCCCCAGGCATAGATTTGCAATGCAGAAGTGCTGTGTCACCAGATGGTGCCCAGTCTTAGAAGACTGGCATGCATTATCAGGATTTTTCTGGCAGTGTAGGATTAAAAATGCTCAGAAAAGAACGACTGAACAGGTTTTGAAAAAAGCTGACAACAAAATAACACCTACTGATTTCTCAAAATATCATTTCAGAGTTCAAATGTTGGGTGTTGAGTTTAATTTCTGTTTTGACATCATAACTAAATGGGCAGATATTGAAGCTGTATAGAAAATGAAATATGTTATCAGTACTGCAGAAAAAAAGACAGAGATTACTAAGTTGCAAATTTCACTTCTTGACACAATTCTACTGCTGTTCAATGATTTCAACCTTGCAGTTACCCCTCACTTCTGTTAAATAGCATTGATGGAAAAAGCAGCTGAGCTTGACAGGCTGTTAGACACTGAGCTCTGCAAAGTCTGCATTTGGAGGACTCATAAGTCATTTCTTTAGTACAGACATACTTGACCTTTTTTGTGCTCCATCTAAGCTGCAGTGCAAGAGCTTATTATTAATGCAATCAATGTCATAACATAATAAGAAGTTCTTTTGCTTTAGGCTACATCATTGTAGGCATTTACCCTAAGCAGGACGTGCACGACAGACTCAAAAGGTTGACAGAATGGCAAGAGCCAGAAATATTCTGCCAGATTGGTGAAGAGAAAAAAAACAGAGTGCCTCCAGTTATAAGGGTAGTCTGTTTTGTTTTTGTGATCAAAGAATCTAATTTCAAGTGGTTGCAAACAAAACCGCGATACTACACAAAAATATAATAAAAACTATTTAAACTTGCGTAAACAAAAAGTGACAGCACTAAGCGAAAGGCTTCTGGTACCTCTGACAGACATCATTAGGTTAGCATAAATATGAGCTTTGTTTCACAGCTGTATCCTTCCGTATTGGATAACATTAAAACATTATAATAAGTGTATTGTTAAAAGTCAGATTACTAGTTAAAAGAGAAAAATAACACAACCTACCAGATAATTCATTCTAATTTTGCATACCTTATTCTTATGAGTACATTTTTACTCCTCCCCTGCCTTCACCAAACTTTGCAAACTCCTTTAAAGGCAAAAACTCTAGCCTCTAGTAAGTCATGTGCTCAAATTACAGAAGGACATGTCAGCAGGTCATCAAATGTTACTTCTTCACTAAAGATACACAGAAGAGATCACATGCTAAGAGGAAGTAGGATAAAGAGCGATGAGTGAGACTGAGTTTGCAGTGAAACTCCATTTTTGACACTGTAAAAAAATGTGTAAAAAAAACTGCATTTCACTTTGAAATTTGTGCCACTGAAACACAAAAGGAAACATGTTTAGTCCTGCCTGGAAATATTTACATTATTTAATTCAGCATGAATCTGCCTGTCATTTAGATAGATAGATAGATAGATAGATAGATAGATAGATAGATAGATAGATAGATAGATAGATAGATAGATAGATAGATAGATAGATAGATAGATAGATAGATAGATAGATAGATAGATAGATACTTTATTAATCCCCAAGGGAAAATTCACATACTCCTGCAGCAGCATATTGATAAAAAACAATATTAAATTAAAGAGTGATAACAATGAAGGTATAACAGACAGACAATAACTTTGAGTAATGTTAACGTTTACTCCCCCGGGTGGAACTGAAGAGTCGCATAGTGTGGGGGAGGAACGATCTCCTCAGTCTGTCAGTGGAGCAGGACAGTAACAGCAGTCTGTTGCTGAAGCTGCTCCTCTGTCTGGAGATGATACTGTTCAGTGGATTCTCCATGATTGATAGGAGCCTGTTCAGCGCCCATCACTCTGCCACGGATGTCAAACTGTTCAGCTCCGTGCATACAATAGAGCCTGCCTTCCTCACCTGTTTGTCCAGGCGTGAGGCGTCCTTCTTCTTTATGCTGCCTCCCCAACACACCACTGCATAGAAGAGGGCACTCACCACAACTGTCTGATAGAACATCTGCAGCATCTTATTGCAGTTGTTGAAAGACACCAGCCTTCTAAGGAAGTATAGTCGGCTCTGTCCTCTCTTACACAGAGCATCAGTATTGGCAGTCCAGTCCAATTTATAAAGTACAAAATATTTAAATAAAAAACTAAAAAAAAAAATAACCAGACTCATTTCCTGTTGTGTGTAAACATTTTGCTGAGCTGCGAAACGTATTCAGGTAGTACGATCCTCACTTGGCTGATTATGATGACAATCTTGGTAAACACAAACCTTAAAATGAATGGAGAAGATACACTAATATGCACAATCAGGCATTTTGATGTTTCATTGTGTGGAAACTATGCAGCATGCCATATTTTCAAAAACATACTGAACTCACTTCCACGTTGATGTAAACAAGGAGAAAAATAGAATTGATTTTACTCTAATACATCTGATTGAGTTTGACATGCTACAGATTACATGCATTATGCAGCTGCAATAAAGACCACTGGTAAACATGGAAGTATAAGCAACCTTTTAGGGACCAATATTGCCCAAACCCCGCAAAGAACCTTTCAGATCTCTAAATTTGCAAATACAAAATCACCTGCACAACTAATTTGAGTTTTAATTTCACAAAACTAGATACCAGCTCGCTTATTTCATGTCATCACTAAGAATAAATAATGTAGTTTTAAGAGATACATACAGACAAAGTTCCAGTAGTTGCATATTAGGTTAACATTCACCTCACTCAATGTTCAACCTCTGAGTTAGCTTCTCACCTTTTGTAAATAGCTCATGTGAGTTTCTCCAGAGTTCTTCAGTTTTCAGGCCATAGTTTAAAGACTTATTTTACATTAATTGTCAAATCCTTATTTATCTGGTCAAAGAGATTATGATTCCTATGATTCAATAGGATCAAACTCAGGGTTAAGACATGCTTTGAGGCCTAGACCACTGGTTTTCAACCGTTTAGACAAGTGGCCTGGTTTAAGTTTGAGAATCTCTTTATGGACCTTTACAAGGAAATTGCATACCAGTGAGAGTCGTGGGGTGATTGGGTCCCATGGAGTTTTGAGTGCATCAATTTATTACAATTAGATCAAAGAGCAGCTTGTGCCTTCGAGTTTTAAGCTTTCAGATTTACTAAGAGTAGAGAACACCGTGGACAGACAAAATTCTTTGTCTTCTTTTTCTGGGCCAGTAGTTGGGAAAGACTGCAGTAATATGCATGTCTTGCCTGATTTTCGTGAACCAGCAAAAAATGTCTACAGACCAATAACACTGGCCTAGACTATCCAAAAAATTATAGTCACAGTAATTATAGTTTCAAAATTATAGTCACAGTAACTCTGTACTGTGTAGGACAGATCTAAAGCTAATTCAAAAAGTGCCATAATTGGAATGAGGTAGGAATCTCAATTCTTTTCCTTTTACAAACAAATAAACAGTCCTAAAAACATCCTATTCAAAATGAAATAAAATGAAATGAAATTTTATTTGTCACATACAATTATACACAGTACATTATGCAGTGAAATGCTTAGTTGTTGAATTCCAGAAAAGTGTGTCAGAAGAATATAAAAAAACAATAAACAGCAATTAGTTAACCCTATAAAAATCAATACTGTATGTGCGGCTTCATATTAATATTAAAAATATATAACAAAAACAAAATAGTTGAGTTAACAATAGGGCATCATGTAGCTCTAGGCACTGTCCTCGTTTCCACCTATGGAAAGAAGCACCTCTTCATTCTCTCTGAACTTTTCTTCAGGCAGTGGTAATACTTCCTGTCAGGATATTTTCAGTGGTGAACATGTAGAAGTTCTTTAGTATCTAAGAGAAAGCCTAAAATCTGTAAAGCTTTTGAGATGGTAATAGCATTGTTGTGCCTTCTTCACCAATATGTCAAAGTACTTCAGCCAGGTTTAGATACTCTGTGATGAGGACTCTGTAGTATCTGAAACCGTTTACCTTCTCCACAATGCTGTTAATTCTGAGGGGTTGATATTTGCTTGGATGTTTTCTCCCAAAATCCACAGTCAACTTCTTTGATATTGCTGATATTCAGGATATGACTGTTGTCCTGACATCAGTGTGAGACTCTTCTCTTCACTCAGATAAGCCTGCTCATTGCTGATAGCGCTCAGGCCTACTACTGCTGTGTCATCAGCAAACCTAACAATGATGTTAGCTTATGGCATCATATTCAAAAAGACTTGAGGCTGTAATTGCTGCCAAAGGTGCATCAATGAAGTATTGAGCAAAGGCTGTGAATACTTATGTACATGTGATTTCTCAGTTATTTTATTTTAAATAAATTTGCAAAAATCCCAAGTACACTTTTTTCACGTTGTAATTAGGGGGTGTTGTATGTAGAATTCTGAGGAAAAAAATAATTTAATCCATTTTGGAATAAGGCTGTAACATAACAAAATGTGGAAAAAGTGATGCGCTGTGAATACTTTCCAAAAGCACTGTATGTGCAGCCATGCAGTCATATGTGTAGAGGAAGTATAGCAGTTAACTTGGAACCCAGCCCTGTGGAGCACCTGTGTTGATAGTGAAAGTTGATGAAGTGTGGCCACCCCTTTGAGCCACCTGAGGTCTGACTGTTTAAAGCCCATCTGCATCCTGAAATGTTTAGATGAAGGTCCCTGAGCTTGGTGATGAGCTTAGAGGGATATAGAGGGGTTTATTGTGTTAAATGATGAACTATAGTCTAATTCTCTTTGTTATTGTCCAAGTGGGCCAATACTGTATGTAGGATCTAGTTCTTTCGGCAGTGAAGAGCGTATGTGACTAACACCCAAAACATTTCATTGCTTTAGGTAAGTACAATAGGACAGTAGTCTTTCAGGCAGGTTGGATGGGATTTCTTAGGTACAGGAACAACGGTGGATCTTTTAAAGCAACTTGGTATGACAGTGTGTTAAAGAAAAAAAATGAATATGCATGATGCATTTAATTATGAAAACTACAGCAGAAACCCCAGTGGTTCTCTTGCCCATTGTTGTTTACCATAAGCATGTTCAAGGTGAAGTTCAAATATGCCATACAATGTCATGTTACAAACTATGAAACATCAGCATAATAAGTTTGTCACTAAGTGATCCTATGGAAGCTACCAAAGCAACTTCTGGGAGAAACAATGATGTGTTTTTATGATGTTTGGTTTCATCACATTAATCCTACTGACCATTGACATGTCAGTTCCTTTGTAACATTCATTTTGTAGTTGCTACATAATTGATAAGGAAAAAGGGGATGCTCATCATGTGACACTGCAACAATGACCATTTTAAGCTCCCTTGCTGTTACATATTCTAATGACTGGCAATGGGCTTAATATGGACATAGCGATACAACAAAATGGCAGTGATCATTGTACAGTACATTACAAAAATCCACCATTGTAACAACACTGAAAAATTGTAAGAATCCTAAAATATGTTATTATATTAATGTTTTCTGGTTATTGTAGCTATTTTGAATTTTGACCTCCTGTTTTGTGGTATTTGTCATGCATTGCAATCCACTATGCACTATGTGAATTCTTGCCTATGAGTCTGGTCAGCTAATGTCCAACATGACCAGATCTAGAATGAACCAAGCTAATCACTGTCCCACTGTCACAACAAAACGCAAAATAATAAATTTTCCAGTTGTTCAGTCTACTAATTTTATAAGTGGAATGTGAAAGCCTGATTTCTATTCTGGCTGAATGAGGAGCAAAGCACGTACCTGCCCTGTATGAGAGACAAGGGTTTGGAAAGGCATACCCACCCACATAAATTGATACTGGGCCAATTTAAAGTCACCTATCATTATAACACACACTGTTTTAGTGTGCAAAATAAAATTAAAGTACCCAGAGGAAACCCTTAGAAACATTTTAATTCTACAAAGTTACTTTCCAAATGAAGAATTCATGTAAAGCTCCAAAGCCATTGTGCGACAGTTGCCACCCTTACAGTCCATGTAGGATTTCATTAAGAGCAGCCTCCAAATTGTCAATGAGTATTTTCATTAAGCATTTTTTTTCTTCATTTTTCTTTGTCTTTCACCTCTTTTCTACATGTTATACTAGCGCTCAGAGGGGCAATTTAAAATAATGTCCTTGCCATATACAGAGCCTTTAGGGTGTTTTTTTATATTAGTTCCAACAAAACAGGCATGTGCAAGTTGACTAGAATCGGTTAAGATTTATTATTCCTTGACACAACGCAAAATCAAATTTTGTAGTGTAAGCTCATTTGATATATCAAACGTTATATTTGCACATGGCTTCAGATTTTTGTTTAGGTCCATCATTTTGCAAATGAGAGCTAATATGTGCAGTGTGGTCACATAAAGGATTTCCTTATTTTCTATTTCTACTGTCTATTATCATTTAGAGCAGTACTGGTGCTTAATCACTAGCGTAAGCAAAAGTCTTAGTTTAATCAAACATCCTCACGCAATTGCTTTGGTATCCAGCTCTCAGAACAGAGCAAATGAGTTTTCTCAAAATGTTATATGTTTAATATCGCCTGTTTCAGAAATACAAATATCAGAACATGGTAAAAGACTGATCACTTTCATGTATAACTGATCTTCTGAAAACATGGTGATTGACACTAATCTTTCTGCAAGAATAATTTCCACTCTAATTAGAAAATTATGGTGAGGCAAAGTGAACATTCAAACTAATTGGACCTTCAAATGAGAGGCTACTGACCTTTATACAGCACAAGGAAAAAGGCCAAGGAGAATAGTATTGTAGGAAAAGAAGCGCATCAAGAGGCGTCTCTAACAGGACAGCCTTTACAACTAGAAGGTTAGTCATGTCATTTGTTGTTTTTGTGTGTCTGTTTGTATGTTTGTTTTTGTATGCTTACAGCCACTGCAATAAAACAGTAATAGAATTAACTTGCAACTCTATGCCTGCAGGAGGCGAGTGGCTTGTTACATATGTCTTATTTAAAATTCAAAGAGATATATAATACATGTCAACAGTTGAGAAACGAGAAACCTTGCTCCTTATTTCAATATTCAAATTCATTTCACTTAATTTTATCTAGACTAGACAAAGAGCCTAACTCAGCTCTATTGGCCACCAGGCTGAACCACACCTTTATATATCACCTGTTTGTCAAATGTGGCAAACACGCTAACTAATAGAAATCTATACAAAGAAAGATATTTACATGCATGTCTCAAGCTGTAGGTGACCTATGAAAAGAACGTTCTGAAGCACCAAGGCTGTCACTCAATTTGCAGATCAACATGCTGAACACCTCTCGTGTTCAGTTCTTTAAAAGTAACTTTCAGTCTAACCCTTCAGTATTTAAACTATGCTTGGGAAAATTCAATTGCTCTTCTATGGGTGAGATGGCTTTGGTTTTTATCATTATTCTGAAACAATGCTCAGAAAGGCCAGCACAAGTTTTGTTTCAAATATTTTAAGGGGCAGCCTTCTGTATCTTCTTGAGATAAAACTTTATGATGAGTGTACAACAATCTCAGCTTTCAGCCATCACTCGGCCTGACTTTTTGTGGACTTTCTACCTTTATGTTGTATATACCTCACTCAAAGTTCTATATAGTAAGTTCCAATGGGGTCCAGCATTTCAGTACTTAACTGCAATTACATGTGCTTCAAAGTCATTTAGTATATAGAAATGCACAGGAACCAGTGATTCAGCCATCAAAGTTAGATGTTAGGCCAGACCACATGCTGGGTTAGATGTTAATCCATCTCAGGATCAATTACCTTCATTTTTAAAACACTGGGAAGATACTGGAGAACTTGAAGAAGCAGAGCACAACCAGTTAAATATATGGAAATTAATTCCCATCCCTCAATGTATAAGGTGATGAGTTCCAAAATCACTACATACTGGCCTCCTTTGAAATGTATTAGAATTTTTACCTGGCATATACAGCATACATATTGTATACAGTACCAATACAGCATGTGGTCGTGGATGTGATTTGGCGCATTAAGCACCTTTTTCAGCATAAAGGCCTAACACAGTTAGAAATTACACCCAGTTTCACATAAAATCACAGATTCAGCAGTACTGAGCATGTTAACAGTTTCTAAAGAAGTTTATTTGCCTATTGTTGTGAAGTGGGGCAAATGCCAGATTTTTTTTTTTTTTTGTATGTAAAATTTTTTTCTCATTACCCTGTGTAAGAAAAGCAGCAAACACAGGAAAAGGTTTGGAAGAAGTCAGTGACCCATCCATCCATCCATTATCTAACCCGCTATATCCTAACTACAGGGTCACGGGTGTCTGCTGGAGCCAATCCCAGCCAACACAGGGTGCAAGGCACGAAACAAACCCCAGGCAGGGCACACACCCACACACCAAGCACAATTTAGAACCGCCAATGCACCTAACCTTCATGTCTTTGGACTTTGGGAGGAAACCGGACTACCTGGAGGAAACCCACGCAGACACAGGGAGAACACAGGAAGCGAATCCGGGTCTCCTAACTGCGAGGCAGCAGCGCTACCCATTGCGCCACCATGCCTCAGTCAGTGGCCCCATATAATGGAAATGAATGACAGAAAAATGATCCTGATTCAGATGGGAGTCCAATGCAGAACTGATTTAAAATGGCCGAACTTCCAGTCATATAAATTCTAGCCAGGTCCAGGAGGGCAGACAACGGGAGTAACATCAGCAGTGGAACAGCCATAAACCTTGTGTTCTGCAGAGGGTGAAAGAGAGAAGGCATTAGAACACAGTGCCGACCCCTGGCTTGGAGGGCAATTACCATCACCAGAGCCCTTAAGCTGTCTCCCAAGTAGTTGCACATGACTCCTGTTATAGATGATTTGAAAGCTCTAACCACAGGAAATGTTTCTGAATATGTTTTTGTATTAATTATTTAGTTTGGTATAAATATAAATAGGGGGTGGCACAATGGTAGCGCTGCTGCCTCGCAGTTAGGAGACCCAGGTTCGCTTCCCTGGTCCTCCCTGCGTGGAGTTTGCATGTTCTTCCCATGTCTGCGTGGGTTTCCTCTGGGTACTCCAGTTTCCTCCCACAGTCCAAAGACATGCAGGTTAGGTGGATTGGCGATTCTAAATTGGCTGCTGTGTGTGTCCTGTGGTGGGTTGGCACCCTGCCCGGGATTGGTTCCTGCCTTGTGCCCTGTGTTGGCTGGGATTGGCTCCAGCAGACCCCCGTGACCCTGTGTTCGGATTCAGCAGGTTGGAAAATGGATGGATAAATATTTTTTCTTTGAATTTTAAATTTTCCACTTCCCCATTTTGCAGTTTCAGCATTGTGTTACTGAGTTGCTAGGATGGGTAGCACTGTCTCCCAAAAGACACTGTGCAGAACATCACAATGATCTGCTTTATAACCCTGCACAGTGCTCAGTACAGTGTGCAAGGCTGAAGATCAAAACTTCAAAAAATCTCAGATTTTGCTCTTAGTCCGTAAAGGTTTCTGGATAATGACTCATAGAATTCCATTTCTTGGCTTGGTTTATGCTCCCTTGGTTGGTTCTGATGATAACTCGTTCTTTTATAGATGGCTTTGGAAGTTGTAATTTTGGCTTTATGGTGGTTTTGCTTTCTGGTTTTAGGCAACAACCCTCACTAACTCCAACAGCTCAAAAAAGTGTGGAAACCCAGTCTGCTGTGGAACAATTGAACGACTTTGGTTACTTGCGACTGGCATTAACACTAATGGTCTTCATTCAGTTCAACTTGTTTTTGCCCCTTTGTGTACACTATGTGCACTGGAAACAGATCAATGTAAATTATAAAAAAAACAGATTTAGTACCAATTTTTAAAATGTGAATATAATTAAGTGCCCTAATAGTCTAATAGTCTAATAATTGTCTAATAGTCTAACATTAAAAATTAGAATGGATACCTGCTCATATTTCTTGATAATGAATGTTAAGCTATAGAGCACCAACAATCTCAATAAATTTCAATTTGTTGGAAGTAAATAAAACGAATCGTATACAATCTTTATATATAATACGCTACCGTGGCTGTTTGTTTGTCTGTCCAGGATTTTAAATCACCTGTAGCTCACAAGCCGCTTGAACTATTGACCTGAAATTTGGTACAAATATGCTATGTGACGTCTACGCTTTTGGGGTGAAGATTGACCTCCACGGTTATTCCTCATTTCATTTTTATTTTATTTTATTGTAAAATCAACTCTCGGCAGCAGCCAGCAGGGCGATCATGTGGCGCATGTGTACGGGCGCCGTTCTCATCCCAACCACCTTCACTGTCACTTCCCCTACCTCTTCATATCTTAAATCATTGAGGCAGATTGAAGACTTAAGTGGCAGCTTAAGTGAAAAATAAAGGAAAACGTACTAAATAATTGTAACACAAACACTGACTTAATCAGTTTTAACGCAAAAAAATGCCAATGAAAGAAGAGAAGAAGTGGTCCGCTAGGGTGGAGGAAAGAAGAGCTGCTCACTAAGCAGCAAGCGCATCAACCTCTGAGCAAACGAATGTTAAACGTATCGAGAAAGAGGATGAAAACTACTGTATGAATGGTCAAGTCAAGTGTATTCACCGCACGTTATCATGCAGTGTACCGTTACCAGTAGTCTATAAATACAGTTAATCCACTCTAAGATAATATATTGTTATGAATTAGGTTGAATTTATAAACTGCTTTCTTTTTACTAGTAACAGTAATAGTTTTCCAATGTGTTTTTTAAGATGTCCAGATTTACACATGTAAAGACAAAATGAGTGACAGTCAAATAAATTGCACTACCAAAGCACAGTTATCTTTATTAATGATAAAAAGCATTTAAAAATAGTCATCTTAAAAACCACATAGACATTCCAGACAAGACATTGTGATGTTTTAGAGCTGTTCACTTTTTTCTTACATTTTAATTGTCTTTGAATTTCTTTTTTAATTACATGTTAGAGACAAATGGTGTCACACTTGGTGGAAGTGAACACAAGGATGTTGTAACCCTTTGAATGAGACGCATTTAGTGTTAGAGCACAAGCACAATGGGACAGTTTAATATGAGCAAACAGCTTGTCATTGTGTGGAACAATAAACAGAATATATTAAGAAAGGGAATTCTGTGAACACATTCACTTGTAAATCGAATTTTTCAGCATCAAGGTCACAGTGTCAGTGTAGAGTTAATTAGAGTGAGAATCACCAATCTGCAAAACAGATTTGTATTTGGAGTGGGGGAATAGCTGATGAAAACCTTCAGAAATATAACTAGGGCAACGTGTAAAATTCAGAAACATTTCACATTCTGAAGTCAAACCAGGACAATAATGGGACTCTTCCAATTCAAGGCAGTGGGGAAGCAGTGCCAATCCTGACTGCACTGAGTGTAAGGCAGGAGCCAGTGCTGGATGTGGTGACAATCCTTTGCTGGGAACACTTGTGCAAACACCCATACTCAGTTGTTCTGGGGCACTTTAAAACCCAGCAAACATCTTGGCAATATGGAAGGAAAACCAACATGGGCATGGGAGATGTCATGGGTGCAAGCTCTACAGACTGATCCCAGGCCTAAAATTTGGACTTGGACCTCTGGAGCTAGGACACAGCAGCCAAACAACCATATTTGAAAATAAATACACATTTGTGGTTAAATTGATTACTAATTAGTTGCATTGCCTGGTACTTTATTAATTTAGATTTTTTTTTACTTTGCAGAGAATAGAGCAAAATGACACAAGTGCATTAGGCTTATACATTTGTAACAAGTTCCTGCCTGTGCCCGTTATGAGATGTGCTCCTCTGGGATGCCAGCTTGCAACTTAGGCAAGACAAATCATTAGCTAACAGACTTATTGAAATGTTTCCTTAGTTTTAAGGAGAGGCCATGGTAGCATCACAGCTTTTCCACACTAAAACCATCACTCCTGGTGCAGGACTACCTGCTTCTGACACCAAAATAATGGGCTTCTTGCCATGTCACTGTACTCTCTTCAGTTATTGTGTGACAAGCCATTTTGGCATTAGATAACGTTATGCAAATTGCTTAATGGACAGGAAAGCAGTCCATGAAATGTCCAATTCACACACTAACCCCAGGCTAGTTTGGAATTTCCAGCGTAACACACATCTTCTGAAGGTGTGAATTGGAAACAAAAATACATACAGTATATGAAAACCCTTGCAGACACAAGGAGAATATGCAGATTCCAGAAGGTCAACAACCAGATGGGAAATTTGAACCTAGGGCATTGGACCTATGATGCAGCAGCACTAATCACTGCATTGTTGTTTTTTTTTCAGTATCAACACTAGGAAGTTTAATATTCTAAAGTATTGTTCTTAATTTTTAAATAACATTTATTCATCATATTATGAAAAAAGTGTTATCTATAGAGGGTTGCTCATAGCCAAATCTAATCCCGGAGGCATAGGGCAACAGTCCTTGACTTGTGACAGAACATTATAGGACATATTCAGATCAACATTGGGGTAATATAGAGTTATTAGTTTATCTAATATACGCATTAATTAGCATAACGGCTAAAGTTGGAATACCAGGAGAAAATCCATGAGGTATAATCCACAAACAGATAGCCATGAGCCAAAAACTCAGTCTCAGGTGCATGGAGTTACAGTGACAGTCATCCAAGCTTAACAGTAGATAGATAGATAGATAGATAGATAGATAGATAGATAGATAGATAGATAGATAGATAGATAGATAGATAGATAGATACTTTATTAATCCCAAGGGGAAATTCGCATACTCCAGAAGCAGCATACTGATAAAAATAAACAATATTAAATTAAACACTGATAAAAATGCAGGTAAAACAGACAATAATCTTGCATAATGTTAACGTTTAACCCGGGTGGAACTGAAGAGTCATATTGTGTGGGAGAGGAACGATCTCCTCAGTCTGTCAGTAGAGCAGGACGGTGACAGCAGTCTGTCGCTGACGCTGCCCTTCTGTCTGGAGATGATACTGTTCAGTGGATGCAGTGGATTCTCCATGATTGACAGAAACCTTCTCTATCACCCATCGATCTGCCATGGATGTCAAACTGTTCAGCTCCGTGCCTACAATAGAGCCTGCCTTCCTCACCAGTTTGTCCAGGTGTGAGGTGTCCTTCTTCTTTATGCTGCCTCCCTAGCACACCACCGCATAGAAGAGGGTGCTCGCCACAACCATCTGATAGAACATCTGCAGCATCTTATTGAAGATGTTGAAGGACACCAACCTTCTTAGCCTTCTAAGGAAGTATAGTAGGCCATTGTGACTTTTCCTTAGGTGGCTGCTATGCGTGTGCTTGGGTGCCAGCTTTCTGTGACCCTGAGAGTGAAGGACTTTAAGCAAACACAGATTAAGAAGTGGCATAACTGAAGTGTTAAAAGTTATGACATTAATTAGCACAGTTGACCAAGAATGTTATAAGGGTACAGTTGGAAACATGTTAAGAGTAAATTGGTAAATATTGCATGTTAGCAAATTTTTCTTCATACAAAAAACTTTACATACATGGAGTAAGTTACCAAGTAGTGTTATAGACAGAAGAGATATAGGGACATTCAATGTTGTTTTGGAGGAATTAGGGGGATAGGATTGGCAGGCTTTTAAGCTGGATGGCCTGTTCTCATCAAATGTTTTTCTAATACTCTACATGGATAAAAAGATTAGAAAAATAAATGACATGAAGGATGAATATAAATTCAAAGTGTTCTCATCAAATAGTAAAGCCTTTTGAGATTTCTCTACAGTAGTTGATAAAAATCCATGTTACCAAACAACTTGTGTCTGTTTCACTAATTGGTCAACAGACTGTGGCACATTGTTATGAATCATATCAATGACCTACCATCTTATGTAGCGCTGATTCCTGCCTTACACCATATGCAGTAGAGATAGCTGCAATCTTATAACTGAAACAGGCAGGACTCAAAGTGTGTATGCATTGGTACAGCAAGATTGAAATAAGAAAAAAGTAAACATTGTTTAATTAGCTTTCAAAATTAAAATCCAACCTACCTGCTATATTCTTCTTTAAGACAGATGAGAATTAAGGAATCTGAAAGAATACACTGTGTTGTCTGTCTGAGATTATCGGTCAGAACCATTCCCATTAATAATTGGCAGTGTATGTGCTTAGATACTAATGCAACTGCACCCACACACCCATATATCTGCTTTGACTAGCTAGGTGAAAATACCAGCAAAACAAGGACAGTTCTTTATTTACTGGACAATTAAAAAAAAATTGTTCCAAACTTCTTGTATATGGAGAGAAGAAGGAAACTTGGAAAATGTGGAAGTGAAACTGGTGCGGCGTAGGCAGCCTATTTGTAGGTAGTTGTGGGTAAGTGACAAGGCTATGCAACACTATTCAGCTATGGATTGTTGCTTCCAGTGCTTTTATATATATTGATTACTGCCTTCTAATTTCATTTATGTGTTAGCAATAACTAATAAACAAATAAACATGAAAGGAGGAATGAAGGATCCATTTGCAGGTGGATATACTGAAGGTGTCATAATACATGTGTGCCCAGCAAAAGGTTGTGTCTGGGGTTTGTGGTGCTGCCCAGCAAAAACTGAAAAGTATGAGGTGAGTTTCTGCTCATTGTTCACATAACATTTGCATTGGTGAATGTGAATGTGTCTGTTTTTGTGAGTAGAAAATGAGAAACAAAGCCTAATCCAGAAATAAATAAATAAATCAATCAATCAATCAATCAATCAATCAAACTCACATATTCCAGAGTCCCGGGCCCCAGCCCACTCAGAGATCCATACAATAAGAAATCCTCTTGTAAAGTTATTCATCATATGAAATAAACCAGAAAATAAAATCAAAATGTTAAGCATTTAGTCTTACATTTAGACTATCATTCAGTGGATGAAGTGGAAAAAATAGAACTGATAGTTCTCCTGAATAATGAGTGAACAGAGGGTCAGAGTGTTTATTGCTGTTTTATTTTTTAATAAGTACCATTTTAAACTGGGCTCTTTAATATGACATTGATGAGGGCTATACATATACATACACTAGCAAAATACCCGCGCATCGCAGCGGAGAAGTAGTGTGTTAAAGAAGCGTTGTGAGTGATGAGTGTTGTTGTCATATATATATATATATATATATATATATATATATATAATATATATATATATATATATATATATATATATATATATATTTACACACACACACACATAAACATATATATATACATATCTATACTAAATATACACACACACATATATACATACATATATATATATCTACATATATACACACAAATACATATATATATATATATATATATACACACACACATATATATAAACATATATATACATATACATACATATCTACATATATACACACACAGCTATTTCAGATCAGTGCAATACGCTGCTTGTTAAAACGGATAACTCCGCTCTTACGTGCAAGTCTGCGTGGATATTATGAACTATCGTATTTGTTCAAGTTCTATTTAAATTTTAAATAGAAGGAATTTTTATTTAGTCGACAGAAATATCTTTGGTAGGAATGGTAAAACAGACAGGAATATTATTCTGAATAAATCAGCTCAAACCTTAAACAACTTATAATATTTTGCTCTCCATAAAAATATATCCTGTCTAAATTATACAAGTTAGAAATAAAGTAAACGTTAAAAGAACAAACATTCAAATTTCTTTACTCTTATGTAATTTTATATAAAAATAAACTTAGATTTTAAATATCCCAAAAGATTTTGCTCTCCATAAAAATATATCCTGTCAAAATTATACAAATTCAAATATGAACATGCTGCATAACAAAACCTGGAAATATAAATAAAATGTGTTCCTTTCAGCAATAACAAATCAAATCATTCAGTTGTCTTTGCTCATATGTCATTTTAGAGCTGGACGCCTGGCATCTTTTTGGCAACAAGTTCGTTTCTGTTTGGTGTGAGGTTCTGTGTTGTGGAGATTCTCAGGATGGATTGCAGGTGCTCATCAGTGAGGCGACTCCTGTGTGCTGTTTTGTTAGTCTTTATCACTGAGAAGAGCTTCTCACACAGATATGTGCTACCAAACATGCACAAGGTTCGAGCCGCATGTAGACGGACTTTTTGTTCTTCAAAGTCACCAAAGCGCCGTGCAAACTCAGTGCGCTCAGTTTATCAGCAAAGTGCGATTTGGGAACACCGTAGTGACGACTTGGTTTAACATTACTTGGCAACAGGGAAAGTGGGGCAAATTGCACTGGTGCATTTGTGTCTCCCATAAAAGCAGCTTCACTTGAAATCACTTTGTGATTGTGCACGGGTAAAACGTCCGCTGAAGTGTCAGATTCTTATTTAATTCTTCTGCTTTCTGTATCTTCTGCATTGCATTCAGGTTACCCTGATGTTTTGTCTCATAGTGCCGTCTTAGATTAAATTCTGTAATTACAGCCACATTAGCTCCACAAATGAGACACACGGGTTCAGTAAACATATACTCAGCCTCCCATCGGTTTTAAAGGCTCTATTTTCAGAATCAACTTTTCTCTTCAGCATCGTGTGAGCTAGCTTCGCAATAACTTGCAGCATCATAAGCTAGACTTGATTAACGCGTAAGTGTTAGGCAAGGCAGCTGAAGCGCTGCATTATGGGATCTGTAGTTTATTGTGTTACCAGCTTCATATACCCGGCCATTAATAACAATAATACAGTATATAAAATGATCTCGGGGCGGATATAATTACACGGGGCGGATGTGGCCCGCCCCTTGAGTTTGACACATATGGACTAAATAGAACTTGAAAAGATATATTTTTCAAATGTGATCGCGCAATTCAGATAGAGTTGACGCACTACAGCCTGCATGCCTCAATAAGTCATCCTCCCTCGCTCTTACTTTTTACCGCTCATCTAATGAATACACTGAGTATGGCTTTACCAAAACAATCATTGATGGCGAATAAAGTATCCATTATTCGAGTATGTAGATCGGGATATATATATATACATATATATATACCCGCGTATCGCAGCGGAGAAGTAGTGTGTTAAAAAGCTAGAAAAGAAAAGGGAACATTTTAAAAATAACGTAACATGACTGTCAATATACAGTATTTGTTTTGTGAGTGTTACTGAGTGTTGCTGTCATCAAGGATTTGATTATCATTATTTCTTTCAATCAGGTTCGTATTTGTAGGATGTGTTGTGTTCAAGTTACATTCCGTGTTTGTCAATCGTTGTAAAGATGACAGGTTTCATTCATCGATTCGTTTCTTACTGCATCAATAAACAGCTCGTCTTCTTCTTTATCTGAGACCTGACACACTGCATGCACGGGTTTTTTTTACACTGTCTTCCTTTAGCGGGACATTGACTTTTTCCAACGTGTGCTTTGTTTCCGCAGTAGCTGGATTTATGAATATGCTTGTATGTATCAGACGCTTCATATTTTTGCTGCCTTTTCAATTGTGTAATTCGGTTTTGTTCAGCTCTTTGGAACTGTTGCTTTTATCTGTGCACTGCGTCAGTTCACGTGAGCCACTCGGTGTACATGCATCGAAGGTTCCCAGCTGTGCTGGTGCCATCTCGTGCTATGTCCATGGCTGTATTTAATGTTACCTTAGTCCTGGCACTTAAAACTTTCTCTCGCAGTTTCGCTGAGTTTGTGTCAAACACCACCCTGACCATCTCATCTTCCTCTCCATAAGCACAGTCCTTCACCCGTGAATATTTACCCGTGGCAGTTTGCTATTGGATTGCCGCTGACGGACGGCCTTATATGGGCAGGCACTAAATTACAAACGCCAGCGGCAGCCTGTCTATGAACTTAATTTAAAGTGTAGGTTTACATCGTGCTTTGTTTCCGAAGTAGCAGAACTCATGAATATGGTTGTATATGTCACTCGCTCGCTTCTTATTGTTTCGCTGCCTTCTCAATTATATAATGCATGTTTTCTTCAGCGCTTTTTGGAGGTCTTCCTGGTTTTCTATGTACTGCGTGATTACGTGGAGGCGTGATGATGTCACACAAACTCCGCCCCACGGCGTTGAAGCTCATCTCCATTACAGTAAATGGAGAAAACTGCTTCCAGTTATGACCATTACGCGTAGAATTTCGATATAAAACCTGCCCAACTTTTGTAAGGAAGCTGTAAGGAATGAACCTGCAAAATTTCAGCCTTCCACCCACACGGGAAGTTGGAGAATTAGTGATGAGTCAGTGAGTGAGTCAGTGAGTGAGTGAGTGAGTGAGGGCTTTGCCTTTTATTAGTATAGATATATATATATATACTGCTCAAAAGAATTAAAGGAGCACTTTTTAATCAGAATATAGCATAAAGTCAATGAAACTTATGGGATATTAATCTGGTCAGTTGAGTAGCAGAGGGGGTTGTTAATCAGTTTCAGCTGCTGTGGTGTTAATGAAATTAACAACAGATGCACTAGAGGGGCAACAATGAGATGACCCCCAAAACAGGAATGGTTTAACAGGTGGAGGCCACTGACATTTTTCCCTCCTCATCTTTTCTGACTGTTTCTTCACTAGTTTTGCATTTGGCTACAGTCAGTGTCACTACTGGTAGCATGAGGCGATACCTGGACCCTACAGAGGTTGCACAGGTAGTCCAACTTCTCCAGGATGGCACATCAATACGTGTCATTGCCAGAAGGTTTCCTGTGTCTCCCTGCACAGTCTCAAGGGCATGGAGGAGATTCTAGGAGACAAGCAGTTACTCTAGGAGAGCTGGAGAGGGCCATAGAAGGTCCATAACCCATCAGCAGGACCAGTATCTGCTCCTTTGGGCAAGGAGGAACAGGATGAGCACTGTCAGAGCCCTACAAAATGACCTCCAGCAGGCCACTGGTGTGAATGTCTCTGACCAAACAACCAGAAAGACTTCATGAGGGTGACCCAAGGGCCCCATGTCCTCTAATGGGCCCTGAGCTCACTGCCCAGCAGCATGCAGCTCGATTGGCATTCGCCATAGAATACCAGAATTGGCAGATGCACCACTGGTGCCCTGTGCTTTTTACAGATGAGAGCAGGTTCACCCTGAGCACGTGACAGAAGTGAAAGGGTCTGGAGAAGCCATGGAAAACATTATGCTGCCTGTAACATCATTCAGCATGAGCAGTTTGGTGGTGGGTTAATGATTATCTGGGGAGGCATATCCATGGAGGGTCACACAGACCGCTACAGGCTTGACAAAGGCACCTTGGCTGCCATTAGGTATCAGGATGAAATCCTTGGACCCATTGTCAGACCCTATGCTGGTACAGTGGCTCCTGGTGCACGACAATTCCTGGCCTCATGTGGTGAGAGTATGCAGGCAGTTCCTGGAGGATGAAGGAATTGATACCATTGACTGGCCACCACACTTTCCTGACCTAAATCCAATAGAACACCTCTGGGACATTATGTTTTGGTCCATCCAATGCCACCAGGTTGCACCTCAGACTGTCCAGGAGCTCAGTGATGCCCTGGTCCAGATCTGGGAGGAGATCCCCACAACTCCATCTGTCATCTCATTAGAAGCATGCACCGATGTTGTCAGGCATGTATACAAGAACACAGGGCCATACAAAGTGCTGCGTACAATTTTGAGTTGCTGCAATTAAATTTTGGCAAAATGGACTAGCCTGCCACATAATTTTTCACTCTGATTTTTGGGCGTCTTTGAATTCAGGGCTCTGTAGGTTGATCATTTTCATTTCCATCAAACGATGTGGCATCCTTTCGTTCCTAACACATTATCCAGTCTATATCAGTATAGATATCCAGGAGGATTCTTTTTCCCATTGAGATCTGATGTGTTTTCAAAGTGTTCCTTTAATTTTTTGAGCAGTTTATATATATATATATATATATATATATATATATATATATATATATATATTAGGTATGCTTTTGAGGATCATAATCCTGTTGTAGGAACCATACTTTTTTGATTCTGTAATTTGCAGGTATTTCATTGAATCCCTCAACCAGTGAAATGTTCAATGTGCCACTGGTTACAACACTAGCTAAAAGCATGACTGATCCACCCACATGCTTAACTGATTTAGAGATGTTCTTTTCGTGGAATTTGTGACATAGTTTGGGTGGGACTATTGTTGTGTGAACAAACAAATAAATAAATAAATAATATTATCAAAACCAATTAAGGATCACAAGAGAAATAAATTACAAAAATGGCTTTCTTCAAGGTTTCTTTTTTCAGGTTAAGTGTACTTTATAAATCATGCAAAAAGGACATGAATGTTGTCATCCATGCTCAGAAAAGATCTTTTAATTTTACGTGCATAGTAGTGCATATTTAGCAATTTGTGCAAAAGGGAATAATTCTTAGAAAAATGCTTACAGAACATGCTTCAGTTGCAAAATCTAAAAAGAAGAAAGTTATTTTTTTTGGTTTTTCTTTTTTTTGCTTTTTTTTTTGCTTTGAACATATTGAAAACTCTGCAGCCCTTTTGAATTTGTACTCTTTTGTATTTTCTCTCTATTGTATTCCACCAAATCTATGAAAGCAATCTGCTCATTTCCTGCTAATAACACATAGCATCTGTATTTTACTAAAGACTTTCACTAATGTATTTGGGCATTTGGAAACATATAAGAAATGCAAGTCCAGTCTCTAAAAAATAAATTAGGTTGGTAAAAGTCAATACTGGAAATTTAAAACTGAATGCATTTGCACCCTTGATGTAATTATGGTAGTTGTAGTCTTTAGGGGGCACTCAAGAACAGGCCCAGAATTAAAATGACCACCCAAGAGATCAAAGTATCAACAAAAAAATAAAAATCACCTTGTTACAAAATGGTAAATTCCTAAAATTGAAATTTATTTGATGTTTTCAGTCAGTTTTTTCCAATGGGTAAGTTTGAAAACAATAGCATTCAGTTTTAGGGAATACTTTCCAAGTTGCTGATGTGTTCCAGTTCTGGAAAGAGCTAAGGTCAAAGTGGAGACATTGTTTATTGACATTTTTTGCTATTATGATTTTTATAAATATCCATGTGGAATTTTTTTTCCAAAATCCTTCACTGGATTACTGGACCTGGGAATGCAAAGTTAAATTTTTACATTGGCCATCCCATTTTCTTGCATACTGTTCCTGCATGCTCAAGAGGCAGGCAATCTCATATGTATTCAGAAGAAAACTACTAGTTAGTGAAGGCTGATAATGGATCCGTACAGAAATGAGAACATATGTTGCATCGTCTGCCAAAGTCTCCATTCCATTTTGAAGCCTTGCATTTTATGTTTTTCATAAAACAATATCAAAAGCTTCTTTGCTATTAACACAATTTAGCCTAGGTTGTAAATGTCTACGGTTCTATCAAATAAAATATTGAGACAGGTTTGGAGTTTCGCTCTACATTTTTATCACTTACAGAAGGAACACATCATCCCAACTTCAAGAGATGTATAACCACTACCAAATTAATATGTCAGCTGACGATTGTGTCCATGTGAAAATGTTTGTCTGTTGCTCACATTTTAAGCACCATAGAAAATTAGACAGTGGACTAAAGAACTAAACAGATAACCTGAAGAAACTGATAAGAAACTGATAATGAGATGCTCTAAAATGTGGTGATGTTCTCCAGCCATCTCCAAGACACTTACTGTAGATAAATAGTCATACAACAGTGATAGTCCGGATATGCTCAACACTCCATGTTTGTTTTAGGGAGCCACTTGAACCTGGCACCACCGGTAACATACCCAAGGATGATCTGGACAAATAAGGATGCACGGTCAGCATGGTGCAAGTGCTTAGTGATTTATTTTATAAAAAATAAATAAACAGTGTCCAAAGTGCAGTGCAGTAAAGTAATAAATAAATAATCCATAAAATCAAAGCGGTTGTGGAGGCTGAATGTAGTTCAATTAATAAATAAATAGTCCATAAAATTAAGGTACTAAATACATAAATCCAATAGAAATGTCGTTAAAATCAAAGCAGAAAACTGGGCTTGAGCTCCTGCAGCCATCACAGGCTCCCGTCAGGGCTCTTCTTGGCCATGGGAGCCCACCTGGATTGGTTGGTCAGTCCTGTTCTCTGAATCACTCAGCAAGAGTGGCCCTCAGTGCCCTTTTGTATGGCAGCTATCCACTCCTCTCCTGGGGCTCTTTCTGACTGCCAGCCTCCATTCCTCATTGCACTGTCTCAAAATCCTTTAACCTCCAACTTTCTTTTCCTTCTCTCTTCCTTTTTTTGACCCTGATTTTGCCATGGAGGTTCCTTTTTATAGCTCTGATTAGGTACAGGAGCTGTCCTCTACCTGCTCCGAGGTGTGAATGGAGCACTTGACCAATCAACTTGCGTTGGCTCATGAATGCACGATCAGTCAAGCACCCTAATCCACCTCGGAGTGGCATGTATACATTCACATGTGCACCTGCACCCACATGGAGAAGAACTCTCCGGAAATCCTGATTTATTTCAAATACCTTTTATCACAGCAACATCCAACACAGTGGAATGATTGTTTTCAATGGGACAAACATAATAGTATTCATCTTTCCTTTCCAGAAGTTTTTCTATTGCAGGATTGCATAGAGTCAAAGTCTTTCCTGGCAAAATTGGGCACAATGCAAGAACCAGCCTGGGACTGGACACTGGCCAGTTGCTGGTAAAATTCCCCCAAACATCTGCATTCACTAATACTGGGTCAGTTTAAAGTCTGCAATAAATGTATTTAGTACATCACAGAATTGTAAGAGTAAACTGACAGTACCCATACAAACATGCATAATTTACAAAGCAGTCAAAGAACACAAAATGGTAAAAACAATAAAACCCATGCCCTCAGGTCATAACTAAATAATACAATGATAATTTGTAGCCTAAAATCACACAAAGAGTGCCACAATGAGTTTTAACGGGCCCTGTTTTTTGACAGTCTCCAGCCTTGAGTCCCTAAGAAGACAAGAAAAAGCTCCCAACAATAAAATAATATAATAATTAAAAAGACCCTATATTCTCCTTGGGGTGGCTCTTCCATTTACTCACTTCCACACTCCTGCTCATTTTCACCAACTAAACAACTCATTCATGTTTCTCACCTGTGGCCTTTCTTCTTCTGATCAGTTGAGCCCCCTGTTGCCAAATACCTTCCTGTTCCACGCTCATTAAGACTTTGACTAGAAGGGGTTTTGAAGTTCAGCTCACTAACACTTTCATGTAATCTGTCTGAAGTAGTACTGGGTTGCCCAGTGGCTGTTGAAAATCTTGGAGATTTTTTACGAGATTGGCATTGGGTGATCCTGTTTGTTTCTCATATCATGGGGTTGCACTTGGGTTTCCAGAGTTTTCTTCCCTAATCTAATGGTTGGGGAAAATTAACATCTATTAATATTATTCTTCTTGGATTTTATTTGGTTCACAGAAAATGCCATTACCCTTGCATTTCGCACACGTGGATAATAAAATCTTTCTTGTAACAGTACAGCCCATAACAGACCATAACTACAGCCAAGTATTTTAAACTGTTATTCCAACCAGATTGATCACTAGACTTGGGACTTAATGACACATTTAAATCTAATTTTTGGGTCTAATACTCACACTGATCATCATCACAGATAGCTCACAGAGTAGTGTGCTACACCCCTTTCTGTACTCCTTATTTATATATAACTGTGTTGCTTAAATTCAGTTACTCATTTTGCCGATGACCCAACCATTACAAACCTGATCTCCAACAATGATGAGGCGGCTTAAGGAGAAGACATTTATCTGTTGAATCTATAGTGGATGACAATGTGATTCTCCTCATTCTTTTGGCTGCTCCCATTAGGGGTTGCCACTGCAGATCATCTTGTTCCATATTTTCCTGTTTTCTACATCTTGCTCTGTTGCATCAATCACCTGCATGTCCTCTCTCACCACATTCATAAACCTGCTTTTAGACCTTCCTCTTGTCTTCTTGCCTGGCACCTCTATCCTTAGCATAGTTTCCCCAATATACCCAACATCTCTTCTCTCCACATGTCCAAACCAACACAATTTTGTTAATGTCACCAAAAACAAGGAGATGATCATAGACTTCAGTAAGGAGGTAGAACTCATTAAAGTCTACTTTGGAGAAGATTCTGTTGGTACAGTCACTAGCTTTACATCGCTTGAATCACTGGAGACCTTAAATGGGCATAACACATCTGAGTTATCTTTACGAAGGTTTGTCAATGCCTTTACACACTCAGATATTTGAGATAAACCTAACATGTCTTTGTTAATATTCACCAGCTTCTATAGAGACCATCTTTACTGGCTGTATTACATCTTGTGTAACTATTCAGCTCAGGACTGCAAGAAATGGCAGAGCTGGTCCAGAATATTATGGGCACAACATTCCTTTCTAGGCAAAGAGTATTATTAAAGACCTCAGCCATCAGTTGTCTGTCTCCTCCATTATGGCAAATGGTACAAGACCATTAGCATTTTCACCATTAGATTGATAGACAGTCATAAGGTTACTCAACTTCTTCTGAGGTTGTATTTACAGTATGTTGTTGTGTTCATTGTCTGTATTGAATTCACTGTTCTTTTTTGTATTATACTACTATAGTTAGTCTGTAAGAAACATGCAAGTAAGAAAATCTTTAATATTTGAACTTGTTAAATAAACTTTAATTTTAACTGAATATTTTTATTATTATGTTGCCTATGGTGGAGAGCACTATACTCTTATGACTTTTCTTCATTATCAGGAATGCTGCATGTTTCTTTAATCATGAAATCAACAGATGCATTGATAGCAGTAAATTGTTGTTTTGCCAAATCTGAAAAATGTGCTTACATTCTCTAAGTTAACATTTGGAAAATATTTTAAACTTGGCCCTTGGTCCTGTTGACATCCCATGGTCAGTAAGCAATCAAATAATTAATTGCATTTTAATAGAGCTTCTGGGACCATTGCTTGTTTTCTTATGCTTCAATCAGAGGTGGGTAGAGACAGACAAAAATATAACATAATGTGCAAATTCTGCTATTTCCAAATAATAAAATAAAAAATTAGTAAAAATAAATAACCTTTACAAAATAAAGATGCACAAATAACACAAAGTTCCAAATCTCAGTTTTCCACAGCAAAGCTTTTGATGCCAATACCTACTGTACGTAACATGTATGTTTGAACAGTACAAACTACTTACAGTGACAGTATAATACTGCATATTCACTTGCCCTCCAAATAGTACAGCTGATAGAAAATAACATTAGAACAAGGCAGCTTGTGCACGTACAAGAAATTTCACTTTACCTTGACTGTCTGTGCCTGTACATGTTTAGTTAAAACATGCTTGTTCTTCACTCTGTGAAGTGATGGTTAATCTTCAGCAGGATTTGGCTCTCATTTTTCATTTACAAGTGGAACCGTGGATTATGAGTAACTTGGTTTGCAAGTGTTTTGCAAGAAGAGCTAAAATTTTGAATACATTTTGACTTGATAAATGAGTGAGGTCTTGCAATACAAGTAGTATGGATACACTTTGTCTGCTGAGTGTCATGTGATCACAACTGAGCTAAGGGTTCTTCTCTCTCTTGCCACGGGATTGTGGGCAATCATCAGTCGGTGTGCCTCACTCATATAGTCAACATCCGTACAAGCATATACTGTTTACTACAGCATTGTGACCACGTGTGTGTGCTGTGATGTGTGAGTTCCCGTCTCGCACCCCAAAACACAAAGCTGAGTCTCAATACTTTAGCGACACCATCTTTATTCAGCTTGAAACAGGAACAGAGAGGTTATTTATTGTAGCGGGATCTGTCACTCTCTTATACACAGACACAGCAGTCAGGCAGGGTCATGCCCAGGTTACTGGCCAAGTAATACTGTGCCCTGTACATTTATAATGTTCCTTGCATCACCCATCAACGGCAGGCGCTTATAGCATGGCCGTGATATTTTCGGATTTGCTTTTACGGTGAACTGCTACAGCGCTGGGTGCTTGTGGTTGCTTTAGGATGGTCTTCCGCGTGTCGTCCTGTTGGGTGAAATCCCACAAGAGTGCAGAATCTCACCCACACCAGCCATGATTCTTTTCAAAGGTGAAGAACAGGTTAATTTGTTTTATGTATTTTTACTTTATATTTTGTATTAATCAGTTTTATATGAATAGTTTTGGGTTGTGGAACGAATCACCTGAGTTTCCATTATTTCTTATGGGGAAATTTGCGTTGATATACGAGTGCTTTGGATTGCGAGCACGTTTCCGAAACTAATTATGCTCGCAAACCAAGGTTTCACTTATATTTTTTCTTTCCCTGTCCGCTGTCTGTGAGGAGTTTGTGCTGCTATGCCACCACAGTTTGTGTGTGGTCATGTGACTGCATGGCTAGTCTGATTTGTGAAACAGAGCCATGTGATGATTGTTGCTACATCTGATTGGTGAAATGGATTCTTGTGATTATTGTTGCTACGTCTGATTGGTGAAACTGAGTCTTGTGAATATTATTGCTACATCTGATTGGTGAAACAGTCATGCAGTAGATCCACTGGTGGCTAATTAACGTACAGTATCTAATGGAAAAAAGTAACGATTCGAGTGTTGCCCAGTGTAAGTAAATAAGAGTAGCGTTTCTTCTTCACAAATGTACTCAAGTAAAAGTAAAAAGTAAGGTGCAGTAAAACTACTCTTAGAAGTACACTTTTTTTAAAAAGTAAATGTAACAGAGTAAATGTAACTCGTTACTACCCACCTCTGGCTTCAATGAACTTTTATAGAAGATAGAACTTTTTTAATTGCCTTGGGAAAAATGTGTTTTTTCAGAAGCTCTTTATAATATAAAGAAATAAACAGGTAGATAAATAAATGTATATTTTGCTTTGATTTGATTTTGTATATTTTATTAATTAATCCCAAAGGGGACGTAAACACACACACACACACTATAATCAGAACACACACCAGAATGACGATAAAGGAATTAATTTGAAATGAAAGAAAAACTTGGCAGTTACAGTCCCAAAAAACATTATGTAGGTGTATTGGTATAAAGGAGCTCTAGTGGTGTTTCACGACACACTTCTGCTGAATGATTCGTTTTCTGAATGTCTTCAGTTTTCGTGTGTCAGAGAGAGGATGTTCAGCATTATTCAAGATGGCACTCAGTTTTCTTTTAACTCTCTCATTTTATACTACCGCCATAGGGACCAGAGTGCATTATTGCTAATTCGGTGGGCCTCTATTGAAGTGATTTTACCAGCCCAGCACACCACAACATAAGAGGATGGATGTCACTTTCTATATTAAAGGAAGAACGCAGACTACTAAGGAGAAAGAGCCTGAAAAAGAATTCCTTTGTGTTATGAGATCAGTCTGACCTGTCACTGATTTGGAACTCTAAGTACTTTTGGGAGTGGAACCCCTCGACATCTATTCTTTGAATAGTGACCGGACATAGAAGCTTTTTGGTGCAGTGAAAATCAATAACCAGTTCCTTGGTTTTGCAGATTTTAAGCTGCACAAAGAAACAGTTTTCCACCTGACCCTATAATCCTGTCTCATCCCACTTAATGATGCACCCCTTTAGTGCAGAATCATCTGAGAATTTCTGCAAATGACATATCCTGGTGTTAGATTTATTGTCTGAGGTGTAAAGAGAAAAGGAGACAGGACTGATCCTTGTGATTCTCTAGTGTTGCTCATATCTGTATGAGAAACACAGTCCTTGAGTCTCACAAACTCCTGGGGACACCATAGCCTCATCTACCTGCATGTCTCCGAGCTTACCCCTTAGCTAAATGTTTCTTGAAAGAGGCTAGTTTGGTTCATGACTGAGGGTAGTAGACATTGTGAGCAGGATTATTGCAAAGAAATATGCATTGCTCAGCTTTTAATTAAATTTGTGGAGTGTTTGCGGAATATTAATACAGCTAGATATCACTTATCCTTGTTCACACTTAAAAAACAAGCTGGCTATTTTGTAATGACAAAGACGACAAAATGAGATGATTTCTTGGCTTTCTGCACTGAATTAGTGGGGTGATCAACACCAAGTAAATATCAAATATAGTAAAGTCCTAATGCCTGGAATTAAAGTATGGATATGCAATGAATTATCAGTGCCTGTTCATGTTCTAGTGTAAAAATGCTGAAAGACAATTATAACTATTGCTAAATATTACTCAAAAAAGGCTTTGTGAAAGACTCAAGATAAAACGCAAGAAACCAAATTGACACTACTTTTTCACATTTGCAGCTGTATTGATAATATATGTTATATTTATGTCCAAAAAAATAAAATGTCAGCCTGCATATTTCAGAAGAATACAATAAATCAAAAATGTGTCTCTAAAATAATTGCATATTCACGTGATACAATCACAGGATCATGAACTTGGCGGTTGATCTGATAACCCTGGTTTCTATTGTTCCATTCCAGGCCAGTCATTCACCTTTAACCGATGATCAACGTTCAAGTCAGTATATCATCACGCTGGGGCTGCATGCACCAAGGCAAGGGTTTTAGACAATATACTTACCTTAGGAATTTAAATGATGACTCAAATGATTTTGCAAAGGAACAACAAAAGATTTTTCCCTTTTTAATTTCAAATGGAAGGTTTTGAATGCCTTTGTGTCCAGTTTTATGATGTCAGAGGCTGCCTTTAAAGCTGATAGGTGCTGAAGGTGAGTGGCTGTCCTGGAATGACAACTTTTATGTAGTCTCAGCAACAATATTAATCCGATGATACAAATCCTTCCTGAACTTGTCCATTGGCTGATTTTCATGAATCAGGTTTTAAATACAAATTTTCTCTGTTGTTTGTTTGGTTTGGTTACTGTAAAACACATAAACACACACACAAGTTTTTAATCATTTTTTTCATATAATATGTTCTTTATTATAAGCTATTCATGGATTATTTCTCTGTGTGGTCATAAAATACACTGCACTTAAACAGACTTGCTTCTGTTATAAAATGTGCATGTATAATTTTGTTTCTCTACATCCTTTTTGCTTGTGAAAAATGAAGCGAGAGTGTTTTTAATCATAAAAAAAAGATTTGTATGAAAAATCAATGAATGTATTGATTTTTTTTAGATTTCATTTTCGTCAGTACAAGAAAAGAAATCATGAAGCAAGGTAAAAAAGAAAACTATCTGCCTTAATTGTAAATGAAATGTGAGCTCAGTAAGTAGCAATGTTTTAGTAAGGGTTTGTTATGCATTATGTAGTAACGTTATTTTTAAATTGACATTAATGCAATTCTCAAATACCATTGTGTAAAAGGGGCAGCTTCTTTACCATTATATTATTAGAAGAGATTCCCTCCAGTCAAGCAACCAAGGATGAAAAAACTAACAAGCACACGTCAATTCCTAACAATCAGACTTCTGACAGCAGGTCCACTGGACTTTCTTATCAAGAGAATTTTATCAGTGAAACAGATGAAATTTTCCTTAGAAGAGAAGGGAGGAAAAAAAAACAGAGCTCATCAGAATTTCTCGACACTTGACATGAGAGCATGCTGTCTCCAATGAAGGCCTTTTGATCAAATTGCTCTTTCATTCTGATTTGACATCACGCTATGGCTAATCAATATCTTGCAAGGTCCAAGGCTCCAGTCGGAAGTGCAGTGCACAACCGGACAGGGAGGCCTACTAATTGATGAAAATTCAGTGAGCCAGGTATCTTTTGCCCTAAGGCTGTAGTCCTGGTTTGACTTCCAATACTGTTGCAGAAATGGTGGAAATAAAATTTGGAGATCTGACAGGCAGGGATTGTAAAGATCAATTCTTGTCACTTGCCACCAATGTTTACTGCCTTGCTGGGTCTTCAGAGGGTGTTTTTCTTTCATTGCTTTGGGGAACTTAACCTTTTCTAAATGGGCAGTTGGTGTCTTCATGTATTTTAAATGAAGTTATCTAAACTGTTTCTGGCTTTGTAGATAAACTGAAGAGAGGTGGAATGACTGAGAAAATCTAATGTAGAGTGACAATTATCAGACAAGTCAAAAATAAAGACAATGTTTTAAAAAAATCAACAATGGCAGCGTTTCATACTTTAAAGATGCTTTGTAAGATCACTTGTGAAATTTGTTTTTATTCAAGCATTGGAGAAACTTAGATCTGCGGCCCCACCACTAATTGTAGATTCTAAACCCGTCCTTTTACTAACTTCACTTAAAGTATATTAAAAACCTTTGGACCTTTCATTCTAAAATGTTCATTGTTTCAATAACAAGAAAAGTAGTTTGACAGGCATCACATACAGAATTTAGAATTCTCAGGATCTCAGTAAAAAGCATTTGTCCTGATGAACATACCGAAAAATGTTTAGCTATTGTATTAGAGAGAAGTACAAAGACTAATAATAATAATAATAATAATAATACATTTTATTTATATAGCGCCTTTCCCATGCTCGAGGAACTTCACAGAGTTTAAGAAAGAACGGCAGGGTATACAGTACATAGTATTGTACAAAACCAGATAAATAAATAAAGAAGATTAAGACAGTAAATTGAGAGAAAAGCCTAACAGACAACATAATTGATGGTCTCGCACACACATACAGGTTACATGAGCATCTTGACAGAGAGGTAAACTGAGAGAAGGGTAATAAAGTCAAGTAGAGCTAAAAGCCTTCCTGAACAGATGAGTTTGAGTTGTTTTTTAAAAGAATTCATGGAGTCAGCTGATCTAATTAATTTCGGTAGGACATTTCAGAGTCTGGGCGCTATACAGCTGAAGGCCCTGTCACCCATGGAGTGTAGATTAGTGTGGGGCACAACAAGATTGGCAGAATCAGAGGACCTTAGTGGGCAGGCAGGCACATAGTGATGGACAAGGTCACTGATGTAGTTTGGCGCGAGGTTATTTAAGGCTTTGTAGGTTATTAGTAGGATTTTATATTCGATTCTGTAAGAAACAGGGAGCCAGTGAAGACGGAGCAGGATGGGTGTGATATGCTCGCTGCTGCTGGTTCGAGTTAGGACTCTTGCAGCCGAGTTTTGAATAAGCTGGAGCTGTGATATAAGATTTGAAGGAGCACCTGCCAGCAGTGAGTTACAATAATCGATGCAGGATGTGATAAAAGCATGGACAAGAACGTCAGGAAAAAAACTTGTGGTGGGTGCTAAAAAAAATAGCAGGTCCTAACACTACCTTTAACATTTAGTGAAAATAGTCTGAATTAGTGCAGTTCAGGGTGTTCACAAGAAATGTACAGAATTACCTTAGGCATAGAGGTACATTGTAAACAAGAATAGCTATGTCAAATATTTGAAATGTTAAAATGTGTGCTTCAATTTAAAAGTTTAAATACAGTATTCTTGATTGTAATGGAAATTTGTTGTTTTTCACTCTATGATAGAGGTGTACAATGGATCAAATATCAAAAATAATTTCCTTTCATAATCACTGACCTTGAAATAGTCTAATACGATATCCCACATGCTTATGTTTGAAATTTGTCATTTGTAACCTTCTGGAAGTGGCTCTTAGAAGGCTAGGTCCACCAGCAAGAAATCAAATACTAAAAATATCCTATTTGTAATCAGCAACCTCCAAATCACATAAAAGAACACTCCACATGTCTATATGACCGACCATTTTTTAAAAAGTTTTGTAACTTTGCAATTAGGGGTTAGCTGGTGTGTCATGCACAATGTCAAGTGCTTCTGATCAGTTTTATTGAAAATACTGTTTTACTGTTTCTCATAATACTGTACTTTCATGCACAAAATATGGTCCAAAAAATGGTCGAATAAATGAGAGTTTCTTGGGGAGAACTGAAATGGAGTGAGACCTCAAAAACCTGGACATCAAGATGAGTCAAACATTATATGTGGGGGTCATCTCATACCAGTGAGTCAGGAGGTGCCTGACAAAAAAACAGAAGTGATTTCAAAGCACTCATAAATAATTCTTATAAACACAACAACAGTCCCAAGTGTAGTTCACAAGAGCTTAATTCACCCTTGAAAATGGCAAAGTCAGTGTGAGAGCCTGCCTAGTTTAACTAATTCCTAGTGGGTAATATTGAGCTGCAGCATTTGAATCAAGATGGGAAGATCATTTGAATCTAGTTTAGTTACAAAAAGACAGCTGATTACGATCAGGTGGAACTAATGGCATTGCACATACAAATGAGGATGAAAAAACACCTTAAAAATTTAAAATTAAATGGCTAGTTGAAACTTGTGATCAAAATACTAGACAAAAGAGCAAACCTAATACTAGATAAACTCTTTTCTTCCAGTCTAACCCTTCTCTGATCTATTTTTGAAATGAAACTTTGGATACTTTGCATGATGTAATACATTATGCTTTGACTGTGGGGTGACACACTTTGTTGCTAGGAAACAACATAACAGTACTTAAGCTATTAAAAGAGAAGACAAAAAGAAAAAAAAGTGGAAAATAAAAAAATACAGAGCAAACCCAGAACCTAACAAAGCCCGGACAGATATAGCATTCTGTATGGGTAATGACACTACTGTTGACACTTTAAAGATATGTTTGATATTTTTCAAGTTGAAATATGCCATATTTGTATTTACCACGTGAAATTGCACGTTTTAAAGCATATATATAAAAAAAAAAAATTTTGCCTGCACTGGCGCTTTACATTGTTGTCTAAGGGGCACGGAGAGTATGTTAAACTCTTACCAAATATGTCCATTGTTCAAGCTTACCATTCCCTTGCAGCTCTCTCTGAAGCTGTTCATTTGTGTGATGGAGTGCCAGCTGATACTGTTGGTAACTCATCCCTCAAATGATAGAACTTGTCAGCGTCAATTACAATGATCATGTAACAAAATGATTTATGAGGTAACTTTGATGTGAACACCTTAGTTGACACATTTTTGGTGATGAAAATGACTTATTTCTACAACACTGTAGTTAATCAAATTGATAAACGGTCTGCAGATAACCAGTAATATGACATACAAACTTGTTTATTTTAATTGATCCATTCATACAATTATATTTCTATACAACAACAAATGCATTCGCTCATACTATACCAATTTTCACTCTCCTATTATCCTATTGTGTACATCTTCAGGAAGCAGAAGGAAAGCAGAGTACCCAACAAAAACCTCCGGAGTCATAAGGTGAATCTATAAACCTAAATTTGAAGCTGGCATCTTCATTTAGTAATGTGTTAACAAATGAAAAATATAAGGAGTCTTTAACATATTATAAAGGGATTCTGTTCATTAGAATATATTGATTAATTCACAGACTTGATCAGTCATTAATGCACAAACTAAACATATGACCTTCTAGGCAAAATGTGGAAAAATGAAGCTGTGTCTTTGAAAAATCCTCTTTCAGTATAATACACTTTCAAACACCATTAACAAATATCCTCACATTATTAACTTCCACTACACAGTAAAGAGTTTTCTTCATTAATGTACACATAATGTGACTGAAATTTTTTATATTTTGTAATATGATACATCGTTGTTACATGTGTTATTTTATAGGGTCATGTAATTTTTCAATTTTCAGTAGTTTGACTTGTCCATGTGATCAGCATTTTCTTTCTATATATTGAACTTCTGTCTAATTACATCAAACCTAGCTCTGTCTTGGTTGACCACTTGGCAGTTACTGTCCATCGAACAAATACTAAAAAAGACTCACATATTGCTTTGATCTCATCCATCTACCTTGTTCTTTACTTTCCTGTCTGTTATATTGCTCACTTATTCTGATTCAGTGAATTCTCTTTTTTGCCCATAGCACATACCCAACACATGTCACTTTTGTCTTGATCATCATGACCTCAAAGGAATAATTTGCCCATAATTGGTCCAGCCCTGGGTGACTGTTGTGTGTGTGTTACACAAACTTGTATGCCTTCCATTCTACTGCTGTTTCTCATCCTCTTTTAATCTTCAGTTTAAACATCCTTATCATATATTGGTTTTGGTAATGACTTTGATTTGGAAGATTTATTATAATTATCATCAAAACATCCCAATCCTTCATTTTCCTAATTGTTGCTGTTTTCCTTTAATAGTTTTTTTTTTTAATATTTCTACATTGAATCATACACACTTCTTTTTTGTATGTGGGTCATATGTGTTTATGTGTGTATCTATAGATTTGTTCATACATTGTGAATGACAGGGGACACTCTACAACTGCCCCAAATTCGAATAATGCCAAAGAGACCAAAACATTAGCAAAAGGTAAGTGTTTATTATCACAAACTTATAATAAGCTGTAGGGTACAAGGTCTGAAAGATAGAGGAGTAAAAAACAATGATTACACAATGACATCTCCTGGTAGGAGGGCATGTCCACCAGGTTGAAGAGTTCCCCAAAGTGTTCCTTCCACCAAGAAGAGGTCAGCACCTCTCCATCCCTGTTTAACACAGTCTAGGCAAAGTCACGTCTTTTCCTCCTGAAAAGTTTGCCAGAACAGCCTCGAGGACATCCACAATTCTTTGTCCATGACTTCTTCAAATTTCTCCCATGCACAATGCTTTTAATTCCACAATCACTTTTGCAGCAGTCATTTTAGCCTGTCAGTACCTCTCAGCCAAGTGAGTAAGGAGCTCCCACACAGAACAATTCCCTGAAGGCCACCTTCTTCAGTCTGACAGCTTCTATCAATTCTGTTGTCCAACATCATGTCTTAAGATTTCCGCCATGAAATGCTTTAACCACCTTAAGACCACAGCTTCTGCAAATTAGGTCTTGAACATGATCCTTTTGGTCTAAATGTTCCTGACCTCACTCAGGGAGAAGTTCTTTTGGAGGTAGGAGTTGAGATCATCACAAGTCTCAGCCTTCTACAGTTTATCCAGCTTACACTTCTCTCCTCAAATTCAACTCAGCAATAAGTGGTTATCAGTTGACATCTCTGCCCTCTCTTCACCTGAGTGACTAAAACATGTATTGATTTTATATTCAAAAAACAAACTTCTTGGCTTACCAGTCAATCCACATCCCTGTCCTAACTTATGGTTATGAGCTGTGGGTAAAGACTAAAAGAATGAGACCACGAGTGCAAGCGTCAGAAATGAGGTTTCTTTGCAGGGTGACTGAGCTGTATTTTTGTGATACAGTGAGAAGCTCAGCAGTTTAGGAGAGCATCAGGGTTTAGTCACAGCTCCTCTGGATTGAGAGAAGCCATATAGGGTGATCTGGGCACATGGTAAGGATGCCCCTCGGTTGGCTCCCTCTAGAGCTACTCTGGGCATGTCTCATTGGGTGAAGACCCTGCGTCAGACCCAGGATATGTTAGAGGCATTATATCTCATGGTTGGCTTTGAAACACCTGGAAATTTCCCAAAAACAGCCAGAATCTGTAGCTGGGGACAGGAAGATTTGGACTGACATGACTGGCCTGCTGTTACAGTGATCCTCAGCAGAAAAAACAGTTGAGAAGAAGAGATGAAATGAAAAAAAAAAACATGTCCCAACTGGGTCTACCTAGACAGAATTATCATTTATGGACCTTATGTCTGCAGTCCACTCCTGTTGTGTTCTTCTTTAACCTTATTATCCTGTTTTATTTTCTGTAATCCAGCTGAGCACTTCTCAAGCCTCACCTCTCAACTTCACATGTGCTGAGGTCTGCCCAGAAGGAATTTTTAATTCCCAGGCAGGAACTACTTCTACAGTGGCTTTTCAGATCACATCCAAGGTCAGGATTCCTGGGGCCATCTGGCTTGACCTCTCTTTAGTGGTGCCAAGTATCCCTGCAGTCCTGAATCCCTTCACCCATTTAAAGGGTTCTGCCTACCCTTATTTCCTATTCATTATAATGGGCACCAAGGGGCCATATGTAAGATACAGCGTTACCTTGCTGCTGGGATGAAGGACCCCATTTGAAGTAATATAGCAGTCCACCAGGGAATCAAATAAACAGAAAGATTTAGAGCCTCAGATCGGCATGACAACATGTATTTGGACTCTGGATTGGAATCAATCAAAACGAAAGCCTGCACACTCCACAGAGAATGTACAAGAACCCCAAACTGAACTGTGGCCCTGTCAATATGAATTGCCAATATCACCTTCTGTGGTATGTGAAATGTGGAAAAAATTAAGCCATCTTTAAAAATTCTTATGTGTGATCTATTTCAATATATACAATTTCATACATTCTGTAAGGTGGATAAATTCCTATTAAGTAAGAACAGCCATTTTAGGAAAAAATTTAAAAAAATGATTAGGGTCATCTTTAAGGTATCCATTAACCACGAACATTCAGGGACCTGCTTGTCTGTAAGTCCTGCTGTTTAGGACAATCTCTTTACTCAACTTCTGATCCCCAATTAGAGTTTTGCAATTTGATTCCTTTCTTTAAGTAGTTAAGATTTAGTAGTTGAGAATTCTCAGTATAAATATCAAAATTTTCATCAAATAGAATGAATATTTATTATGATCACAAAGTATTTATTCTCTCTTGAATATTAGTTGGTCTTTTTTACTTTTCTCTTATTTTGCATTAAGATAAACACAATAGTATATTTTTTACATTAATAAGACATTTAGAAATATTTCAGTTTTTTTCTAAAGCTATTATTGCTAAACTCTCTTTTGTTGTTTTCCTATTATTTTCCCTTTTTCCTATGTAGTTTGCTCCCTTCATTTATTCCTAATAGTGACAATTAACACCCAGCATAGCAGACACCCGGGATGATGAAAGCTGCAATGACTTCAGTGCCAGACCCGTTAATTATTAAATAATTAAATAACCAGAACACCTGGAAAAGCAGAATGAAAATTAGGTTGAAAATACTATTAACAACTTAAAAAAACCTACAGATTTTCCATATAGTACATTTTAATAAAAATCTACCAAATATCCATCCATCCATCCATTTTCTAACCCGCTGAATCCGAACACAGGGTCACGGGGGGTCTGCTGGAGCCAATCCCAGCCAACACAGGGCACAAGGCAGGAACCAATCCTAGGTAGGGTGCCAACCCACCGCAGTATAACAAATAAAGTTTGTAATTTGTACATTGACTCCAAAACACAGAAACTGGGAAATAATAACTCACTTAATTAGCCCAGGAGTCCAATAACAAACAGAAGTTTGTTGGAACAAAAATCAAGTTTGGAAACCACTGCATTAGAATGTAGCACAGAAGGCCCTTTTTCCAAAATACAGATTTGCTCATACGCAGAGTTAACAAGATGGCCTGGCTCACCTCAACAGATGCATTTTGGTACTGAAATAAATCTTGCATTAATGATATTTTCCCTCAAAAGATTTTAAGGCCACAAATATATGTTAATATGGTGTGAAAAGGAACAGACTCGACACATGTAAAAAGGTTTGTGGCAGCCACCCGTATATTATTCCTAGCTGCAAAGGGTTTCTTTTGCATTCAACAGAGTTGTTGACAGTACAGAGTCCAAAACAGAACTGATGAAGGCTGGAAAAGATGGCGGTTTTAAGTGGTCAGACAGGAAGTGATGTAGGGTGACCGAAAGTGATGTTTTTCTGGCATAAGCCTGGGCGCCGGAACTGGATGTGACGTTACCCTGGGTGCTGGAACTGGAAGTGACGTTCTTCTGGGTGCCAGAACCGGATGTGACTTTCTTCTGGGCGCCGGAACCAGCAGTGACATTCTTGATTCAGATAGGTTTTCCCACGGCTAATCTGTAGAGATAACAGGAGAGTGTTTAGTGTACCCTGTCCTCCCCTGGCCTGGCGTGGAATTACCATTACTTGGTCCACACAACGTCACCTTACTCGCACGTGTGTGACAATGGCAATAATAAATTAATATAATTTAAACCATGCTGTCCTAAGCAACCCTCTCTTACATGTTGCCTATCCTTAAAACAACAGAGAAACATTTGGTATGACTATAATTGTGAATTAGTTAACTGTTTCAAATTTACGTTGGGAGTGGATATTTCAACTTGAATAGTATATTTTGTATCTAGCATTTTTGTCTTTTACATGTCTGAATGCCTCTCATCTGTCAGCAAACAGATCCTCAGTAGTCAGTCCAGTGGAGTAGGGATCTAATCAAATCTCTTATCACATGCCACACACAACATGGAATATATCGCCTTTTAGTGTTATGTGTACCCCAGGAAAAACAAACCAAAAATGTTGAACTCTTTTCAACAAGAAAAAATGTTATTATTGTGTAAAAAAACATGTAAATACCAAAACATCAACATAATTTAGTACACTCCTTTTGTGTGATAGTGGATGACAGTCACCAACAGACAGCCCAATATTGCAACCGGGACAAAAGGAGCGTGTTTCTATTCACATTTTCATTAATTTTTTTTTCCTTTTGCTTACACACAAGGGGGTAAAAAATCAATGTCTGAACTGCACAATTGACGCATTTATTATATTATTGCAGGCTACTGCAGCCTAAGGTTTAGTGACTTCCAAATTTCCCTGACACGACCATTGACAGTTGCCACATTGTGAACAGTGCTTATGGCGCTAAAGTCTTGCTTGTCCGTGCACTTGATCATAATTATTTCGTGTTTTTGTCGTGTTTTGCTATTATTTTACCACAGTGAAGTAACACACAGCCAAATTCATGCAATATCAATTCAGTTCAGTCATACAGTGTCTTTTCATGCATCAATTTCACATTCCATGTCAACGTCTGATGACCAGTTCTGTCACTCAATTTCAGAAATGGTTCATTTTCAGTCCAAAATTGCCAGTGTTTTTTTGTTAGAGGCTCTGTCCTAGTCATTAATATTTATGAGTTACCTTAAAGTTAACATAAAGTAGCAAAAAAAGATTTTTTTTTTTTTGCAGCATGATGTTATTTCACCCTCTAAATGGGAATACTGACCCCTAGAACTACTCATGCTTATCACTATAAAGTGTATCATTACACGTCAACCTAAGCCTGACTCGGGTTTATCCGTAATTCCATAGAACATCAAGCCTAAGTCACACTCGGGGTTAATACTAAGGAGGTTAATAAACACAAATGTCTCTTTGATGATCTAAATAAAAAATTCAAAATGCCCCAACTTTCAAAATAGTTTACCCTATCCTAGAACACACACAAATGTTATGCTATGCCTATATTTTCTTACTTGTTTAAATAAAAAAAAGTGCTTAGCCTGCCATAATTACAATAAGAAGAGAAATAAACTAAAAAGCACAATGTTTTCTGTCATTTTAAATATCTTACTTCTGTACTTTTTGAAGTTTTAAATATACTCAAGTAAATGAGATTGACTTCATTTTCTAACTTTCTACTATGAACAACATATGACATTATAAATATATCATAGTACTGTTTGCCTCTAAAACACAAATTATACTTTATGGTTCCTCTGCCAACCAGCCTACGGCCTTAAATGTCACACCCAGCCTATGGGTTTGATCAGTAAACGAGTGAGGTCAGATCATCATGATTCCCATATTTTGATTTTGACTCATTGCTCTTTTGTCTTGACTCAGCTTTCTTCATAGTATTTTGGCTCAGGTACAAAACTAGAAGTTTGCTGCACTGAGTCTTTGCAATTCTTGTCCAACTAGTATTACAGTTAAACCCTCTGGCCTGTAAAAACAACTCACATCCCTAAGAAAAGGTTTCCTTCTGTTTTCTGTCTTAAGGAAGGTTTTTTTTTTTTTTTTTGCTTTTGTAAGAAACCTGCATCTACTAGTTAGCTGTTTTAAATATAAGTAGTTGGCATTAAACACACATTGGCAGAAGATTACCTGAGGCAGTCGGTTTGGGAAAAAGACAGTCGTTGAGTGTCCCAGCTGCAGGTTGTGTTTTCGTAACTAGCATAACAGCTGTAGCATTGTGCCTCATGGCATTTTTAAATCTCTATAAAACTGAGTGTTTAGTGTTTTTTTTTTATGTACTATAACATATTGGGCATTTTGTATATACTTTGCTAACATTTAGATTTTGCCTGCTATCGTTTGCTTTAATGTTCTTGAGTCTGTGCTTCTGCTTTTGATTTTCTTTAGTGTGCATTAATGTATTCAACTGAATTCAATTAACTTTTTTAAAGTGCACTTCAACAAAAAACCCTGAACGATGATGGATACTGGTAAAGTCACAGGTCTTTGACAGGAATGAAAAAGTAATCATCGTTGATGCTTTATTTGTCTTCAGCACTAGTCACCAGCAGACCTTAGGCTGAAAACAAAAAGAAAACATATTTCTGTGTAAGTGTGAGTGCTGAAGTGTCTCTCTCGTTACATTGATGTTTCACTGGCTGCATCATTGGTCGATCCTATTACTTACTGCTCCTGCTTGATGTTACGAAGTTGATTGTGAGCATATTTAATGTGATTGATGTACAAAGAAACTGGAGGACCAAATTCTAACAGTAGTATTAACCACTTAAATATTCTGAATTACTTTGTTTAACTGTAATACAATGAAGGTCTGACATTATGTCTCTCTTTTATAATGTTAATGTTTAATATCCATTATGAGGTTCTACTGTATGTCAATGCAAGGAAGGAATACTTTTTAATGCTATAAAGCTGATATGATCAGAAAAGTTTTTTTTTTAATTTTATTTTAATGCCTCTGCTCCTGGCACGGTGGCGCAGTGGTAGCGCTGCTGCCTTGCAGTACAGAGACCTAGGTTCGCTTTCCGGGTCCTCCCTCTGTGGAGTTTGCATGTTCTGCGTGGGTTTCTTCTGGGTGCTCCGGTTTCCTCCCACAGTCCAAAGACATGCAGGTTAAGTGCATTGGCGAATCTAAATTGTCCCAAGTGTGTGCTTGGTGTGTGGGTGTGTGTCCTGTGGTGGGCTGGCGTCCTGCCCGGGATTGGTTCCTGCCTTGCGCTCTGTGCTGGCTAGGATTGGCTCCAGCAGACCTCCGTGGCCCTGGGTTAGGATATAGTGGGTTGGAAAATAACTGACTGACTGACCTCTTTTCCCCTTCATGTCATTACCATGCAGAAAAATATTGTGTGGAGAATTCCAAGTGTATCTTAGGGACATACATCATCCTTCTAGCACATCTCATGTGAGAGCTGACTTTTTGAGTTCTCCATAATTATAAACATTCTGGAAAAGAGAAACAAGAATTTTCCACCATTACTATTAGAGTGTTGTACTCATCCAACATCTTGCAAAATTGCTTTACTTCAGCTCACACATATTTGGGCATTTCTAAAGCTTGTTGCATAAATATTTAACCAGCTCAAGGGGAGTCTATGATCTTAGGTTGTTCATCCTTGAAAGGTCTGTGATCTTTCTGTCTGTAATAAAAACAAAGGAGTTCAACAATGTCCTGTTTCACAAAAAAAAAAAAAAAATGAAGACTAAAAAAATCACCATCATTAAAACAGACCACTCCACAAGTTTAAAATATACATACTCTCTCCACATTCCTAATAGCAGTCTTTAAAACATCATTTTTAGTTTAACCTAGCAAACACACACACACTAAAAAAAGTGAAAAATATGGTTTCAATACTCTCAAGCCAATGGAATTGTGTTGAACTAAAATAAATCTACCATTGAGTTTATTGTATGCTCTATATTAGTAAAACTTAAGCCTAAAATGTCCACGCCCTTGCTCTATGAACATTATCCTGCATGTGACTTGTCAAACTAGCAATTAGTGCACCTTAATCAATGGCTTTTTGGAGGGTAAATGTTATGTGTTAGTTATTATTGTGCCTAGTCCACTAATATACAGTCGTTATTTGATTATTTGTATTTTTAAAACATGTGCATTCTCAAATTATTTAGTAAACCTTTGACTAGGATTTTTCATTGTTACTATCCTTTGATGATTGTTCTCCTGCCTTGTGTCCCTCTTTTCAAAGCTTTCTGAATAAATGAAAGGGTAAGAACTGAAAACATTTTTTTGTAGTTGTCATTTTTCACTTTGCCCATTTTCCACAAGCACTGTCTTTGATCTGTTACAGTATATGTCTTGAAAGGACATTAGAAATTACATAACAGTTTAAATTAGTTGTCGTTTCTCACCTGTGCTTGCTCTTGGTAATTCTTCAGACCCTGATGTATAGAACTTTACAGACCCCTGCCTACTTCCCATGACTCTTCTGATTACAAATCATTTCCCTGGCTCTCAAACAAGAAAATCTCTTTGACATTGTGAGTTTCTTTGTTCTGTGTACTGAGTTATAGCCACTTCAGGTTGTGGTTATTCTTTCTGCAGTCAGTTGTCTTCAATTCTTGATTCAAACATCAATTTGCTTTTCAGCTATGGTGTCAATTTTATGACATAGCCGTATTTCACTTCTCCAGTTTTCAAACATCAGTATTAGTCGATACCATGTACCAGTAGTCACTCATCACTCGTCGCACATCTCTACTTACTTGCAGCTCATCATGCATCCCTTGTTACTAATAGTCGTTCATCACACATTACTTGTCATGACTTGCTTCTCTCTCATCATGTACTACTCATTCCAACTTATTTGTCGCTCATTACACTTTTTCTTTTTATCTTTTTTAACAAAGCCAATCAGAGGAGCAATGGCAAGGAGCATGTGCTGATAGCATGTTGCTGCACGCATTGCAAAATGCAGATTAATAAAATAAATAAAACCTATTCATTTATTGAATTATCAGTCAAATACTTCCTGTCTTCATGATCTGAATGAGTCTTATGGACAGGTGTTGAAATAGGTAATCGAACATTCCCCTCAACATTCTGAAATTGTCAAAGCACTGTTTTGCTCTAAATCTTGTGTCTCCACATTTGTAGGCATTGACATGACAGTGATAATTGCTCTTAAGGTAGCAGTCATGCTTTTTTATTTTCTATTTCTCTTGCTGATTTCCTGCACTAAAACCAATATTAAGCACTGCAGAAACCAGTATAGCTGTTAATGTTCATTATGGCCTTTTCGACTGCATCTTTCTGAAAAACGTGTTTTTAATAAATTTGGAATCTAGAGTATATTCAGGATACATATTGGGACACACTTACATTAGACCTGGATTACTTGTAAAATGAATTTACACGGTAAAAAAAAAACAGATATAAGAAAAAAATTAGAAATGAGTCACGTTTAAATACAGTGAGAATGTAGTGCAGGTGTTTTGCATTAACTAAATATTAGTTAAGTAACAATAAATAAGGTAAATGGTACAATTCAATGATTATTAAAATATTTGAAACACAGACTTCATTAAACCCTTGGTGCTTGGTGACTAAAATACTTTACTAAAAATGTAACACAGAATTAACATAAATTTAGTTTATGAGATTAACATCATTGGTAGTCTACATTTACCCTATAATACATGTGAACAGTAGTACTACTTCATGTATTACTTGCTTTGGTAGTTAATTCTCAATACTGGTAATTAAATAATGCGGCATGACTCCTACTTTATTTATCTTATATTTCTCTGCTGTAGGAGGAGGAGGTCTCTAGCTGTTAGACTTATATCAAGGTAACTGAAGCACACTTGTTTTAAAAAACAGAATAATACAATATATTGATAAACACAAGAATTGTAGAAATATTACTGCATACATAAGGTGACATATAAGACAGGACGCAGACAGATTAGACAGACAAAAATATAACATAGAGGGGCCAGCTGTTTATTTGTTATTTAGAGTTCTAATTTATCTTGGCACAGATAGACAGTTTTATGATACCAAGTCTTTAAAGGTGATGTCCAATGTTGTGCAGAGTTGTTGCTTTCTTTTTGCTCCGAGTTCAAGTGGAGGATTCTTATTGCGTTGGAGTGCACTCTTTGTCTTTGCTATGTGATTCCTTTATTCATTGGCTGCTGATGCCTTTTTCAGTTAAGTTCTTTGCTGTGTCATCTCCAACGTCTTAGGGAATAGCATAACTCTTTCTGGCACAAGTGTTTAGATGGTATTCCCTTCTTGAAGTAATATCTGCTTCTCAGGCCTTTTCAGACTGGTGTCAGTGCTTGGCAGATTGGATCTCAGCTTTCAGCTCCTCAAAGAGGCAGTGGTATATCAGCTTTCTGGTTGCAGAGAGAGAGAGAGATGTTCAGACATTTTTGGAAAGTGTGCTGAGGAGTAACCCAGGGCAGAGTGCCCGAGAAAATCTCACATGGCTCTCTCAGAGTTCCATTGAGATAGACACCTGAGAGAACCTGAGAGTCTTCAGGATGCCAAATCCAGTTTTAATGGAAGGTATAACTTCTCTTGATTGCATTAAAGTCTCTTTCAGTTAAGAAATCGATGTCTCCTCATAGGCAAGTTCTTCTGTTCATCAGAGTCATCATTCATTGATTTACAGCTCTTTGTTCTTGCTTGAGTCCATTTTGCAATTTTCGGGTAAACACATCTACACAGGGGGCCTCTTCAAAGAGATCAGTTCATCTCTGATTTACAATCTTGTTATCAGGGGAAGCACAGGCAGATGCTGCAACCAAGAATTCAGTCACACTGGATTTCTGATAAACTCTTTACATGCCTGGTGTCCCACTAAAGACTAGCAGAATAGGCAATGCCCACTTTGTCCTACATAAGAACACAGCCCTTGAATAAAGCAAGAAATGTGTAAACTAACAGGAAACAAAACATTCCATCAATCTCACTCAGTTCACTATTGCAACAGAGCTACTCTGATACTTTGTAATTACTTCACCATAAAAATCTACTAAAAGCGAAACTGTATTAACTAATCAATTCATTCTAAAAATAAGATGGTACAAACACATAAAGGTGATTCATTAGATATCAGTTTGGTGACGTGATTCAGCTCACCCTAGGTGAATTGTCTGACCAGAATGTTTTGGGCCTAAAATGCATGATAACAAATCATAACACTCTCAAACCATCATAATGTAATTCAAAGCCATGGGGAGCCAAAGTCTTTCCTGGCAGCACTAAATAAGAAGTAGACCTGGATATATATAAAATACCATTCTCACATCTGCATAATGCACTTCAGGATTCTGAAGGGTTGGAGCCTATTATGGTAACACTGGATGTATGACATTAAATAAACCTGAGCCCACTCATGCAAATGCTCGCTTTCACACAGGGCCAAATGGAAACACCAGCCAAATTAACCTGCATGGGTGTAGGTGAAAAGCTGGGGTAAAAGGAGAAAAACCTATGCATACAATTATCGGGCATAGGATTCAGGAAGCTCTATCATGAGGCAGTGACGCTAAACACTGTGCCACCACACTGCCCCACATGATGATGAGGTTCAGAGTTAAATGTCTTGCATCAGAAATAAAGAGAAAAAATGTAGACCCCTCTGTGATAAGGAAAATGGAAAAACTTTCTGTAGAGGTAGTCTCCTAGTGATTCATTTTCATTATTTTGGCCTGTTTTTCCCTTACTAAACCAGCATTATTTGTTTTAGCCTGATCTGCCCTTTCCACATGTAATTGTGTTGGGTCTTGGCTGAGCTGAGAAATATCTGCCTACAACCTTTTTCAACTCTGCAGGAACTGTTTTTATGTTTTAATAATCATTTTAGTTGGTTTAGCAGCACTATTTTTAAAATCCTTGTAGAATATTTACGCTCTTACTAAGTGATGCACTGGGGACCAGCCAGTCATGGAGAAATTGGCATGCCAGTTCAGAACAGGTAGTAAAATATTTATTTACATTTTCAAAAAATCTTGTTTTTGCTTTTTCACACATTTTCAGTCATCAAGGATTTAGATTTTTTTTTATTTTCTTGAATGGAAATTGTGTTCTGTGTAAAATATAGTTGTTTCAAAAATTTAAAATATATTTTTAACAATGCTGAGAATAAATTTAATTTGTAGGCCTGGAATTTCTAAACTGTACGAGATTCCCAATACAGCAATAAATGTGTAAGCCTTTCCAGGACGTGGTGTTGGGTTTATGCTTTATGAGTGCTACAGAATTTCCAGTAAATGCAGGATCTTAAATACGTTCTGTTTTCCATTTGGTGCTGGGGCTCCCATGAACCTTTTGCTAATAAATGGATGCCTCTTTTAAAAGCTGTATTATGAATAAATGATAGTGATTACTCTCAAGATGGAGATAAAGATAACCTAATGTAAAGTTCTAGCAATTCAAGTTCAGGTAATTTTTGCTAATGTGATTATTGCACTGTAAATCAAATCCTTCAGAGAATGATGAAAGTTGGCAAAATGAAAATAGCTTTCCATAGTCACAAACCCGTACATGGAAAATGTTACTAAGTGACATATTATCCTACTGTAACTGTTAAAGAAGAATGTCAAGGTGTGAATTGCTTCCATTGGGTCAATCGAAGATGGCATCTGGCACCAGTCAGGGACCAACTCGAGATGGGTTGTAAATGTAACGGTTTTAATGTTATACATTTTGACCAGGATTTAGGAAACATGCACAGGTTTTTCCACAAGTACATAACAAATGTACATGAAAGAAAAATTAATGAATTAATCAATTAATAAGTGTTTGTTTTAGATAAATAATTTTACAAAGCAAATAATTGCATTATAATTTATAAAACACACAAGTCAAGGAAACAAATAAAAATGTACTATTATATAGTTTACTAATTACATGGAAATTAGCAATGGGATTAGCAAACAAGTGGAGATGATTGACAGTGAGTGCCTCCAACAACATTAGGGCAACACCATTAGATGAGAGAAAGGTGGATTGCTGAGCTACCTTTGAACACTGAACCCTCACCTTGAGAGCTAGGGAGCCTAAAAGCTGAATGAGAAGATAGATAGATAGATAGATAGATAGATAGATAGATAGATAGATAGATAGATAGATAGATAGATAGATAGATAGATAGATAGATAGATAGATAGATAGATAGATAGATAGATACCCATACAGAAATTAAATACTGATGTTAAGTTCCAAACAATTCTTTCTGCACCAAGAAACAAACTTATCATCCTGATTCCTATACTCTTATTCCCCTTATAAATACACCTCATAAGTGCATAAATGGACATGACCTGGTGTTATATTTACAGTCTGAGGTGTACAAAAGGGATCTTTAATTTGATGTGGGACCAGCAATGATAATATGTTAGTTCAGGTGTGGAGATTTGCACTCTACAAGAAAAAAAACAAGAAAGAAAATGTACACATGGCAGAGCACCCATGTGCATTCAGTGATATTGTGAAGTGCTTTGTTTTCTGTTCGGTTATTCAATCAATAACTTTATGACATTTTTTATCTATTTTTGTAACAATGGTGATAGTAATATTTTAAAAATATCAGTGCTAATAGTATGGAATTACCTGTGTAGGTAGGGTACATAACACACATTTTGAGTGGAATTTACAATATCACTTTCCAGTAGTGATATAAACTTTGCATTAATCAATCCATCAATCCTCCTAACCCACTTTTTCAAAGTAGGGTAGCTGGAAACTGTCAAATCTCTTAAATGAAAATGTTTTAAATACCTGATGAAGAGGCTAAAAACACTGTGGAACTCATATGGCAAAATTGTTGGCTACTTTGGACCATAAGGAATAGCAAGTCATTGTGGCACTTTATTAATACATTACAGTGGATTCAGAGAGAATTAACTCCTTCCCTTTCTGCCCACTTTATTGTGTTGGAGATTTAATGTTAAATGGATATATTTGTTATTTTTGCCCATCAATCTACACTCAATGACCCAAAATGACAAACTGAAAACATGTTTTAGAAAGGTTTTCAAACTGACTAAAATTCAAAAACTCACATCTTTCATTCATATAAGTACTTAGACCCTTTGCTGTAACACTACAAATTGTGGTTAGATGCATCCCGTTTGCTTTAGTTATCACTGAGATGTGTCTAGAACTTGATTATAGTCCATGTGTAGCAAATTGAAATGAGTGGACTGCATGTCAGGACAAAAAACAAGCCATAAAGACTAAGGAACTCTCTGTAAGCCTTCACAATAAACTTGAAGGGATCGAGGCATATATCAGGGAAGGGTATGAAACCAAATCTACAGGTTTGAGTGTTCCCAGGAGCACAGTGACCTCAATAATTGAGAAATGAAAGAAGCTTGGAACCAAGAGGACTCTTTCTATAATTTGCCAACTGGCCAAACCTGGTAAGATGGGCCTTGGTCAGGGATATGAATAAGAACCCAAAGGTCACCTAACAGAGCTTCAGAAGTCATCTCTTTAGATGAGAGAACCTGTCAGAATGACAACCATCTCAACAGCATTTTACCAATCAGGTGTTTATGGTAGAGTGGCTACAAAGGGTTTATGAGAGTATAAAGAACTTTGAGAGACTGAGGTAAAAAGAGTGTCTGGTCTGATGAGACAAAAATTGAACTTTTTAGGCAGAACTCCATGCACTGTGCTTGAGGAAGACGAGGTTCTGCTCACCGCCTGGTTAATACCATCCCTACGGTGAAGCATCGTAGCAGCAGGGACAGGGAGATTTGCCACAATTGGGGGAAGGATGAATTCAGCCACACAGAAATGCCCTTGTAAGAAAAGCACACTATTTCTGACTGGAGCTATGGGCTTCCTTTCACCTTTCTTTCATGACAATGTCTCAAAGCATACCGCCAGGACAATGCTGGAGTGGCTTCACAACAGGTTTTTGACTTTCCTTAAGTAGCCCAGTCAAAGCCCAGACTTAAACCTTATAGAATATATGTGGAGAGACCCGAAGCTTATGGATATTTCCAATCAAATCTTATGGAGTTTGAGAACATCTGCCAGGAAAAATGGGATGAATTGCCCAAATCTGGATGTGCAAAGATTGTTAAGACCCCGAAAGCTGCAATTGCTGTCTAAGGGCTTCACAAGTTACTGAATTATGGATCTGAATACTTAGATAAAGGAGAGATTTCAGATATTAATATTCAATAAATGTGCAAACCTTTCTGAAAACATGTTGTTCCTTTGTCATTATGGGTTATTGGGGTAGCCAGATGGACAAAAATGATAATTAATTTTAAATTAAATCTACAACACAATAAAGTGTGCAGAATGCAAATGGATCTGAATGCTTTTTGGATCCACTGTATGGTGTCAGGGAAATATTTAATCATTATAAACTGCAGTTAATGTAGCATTGAGGTAGTGCTACATAAATACTGAGCACATATTTTTTCATTGTATATATCACAAGTCACAGAGCCGTGCTTACCAAACTTGTTTTTCTCCTCTATTCATTTCCACATGAATTACATTTTTAGATATTTTTACAGTCATGATAATCATGTAACTTACATCTATATTTCAGTCTCCAGGGTCCACTTCCTTACTGTCCTAGTTACAACAAGATATTATCTATAACAAGGTGGGAGCAAGAGGGATCAAGTTGTAGTCAGATCTGCCCAAAGGTGCCACAGGTTTAAACCTAAAGGCACCTTTATCTATACTAATAAAAGGCAAAGCCCTCACTGACTGACTGACTGACTAACTCACTGACTCACTGACTCATCACTAATTCTCCAACTTCCCGTGTAGGTAGAAGGCTGAAATTTGGCAGGCTCATTCCTTACAGCTTACTTACAAAAGTTGGGCAGGTTTCATTTCGAAATTCTACACGTAACGGTCATAACAGTCGATAATGGTCGACAACGTCCGGCGTATTGAACTTTCTTATTTATGGCCCCATCTTCACGAAATTTGGTAGGCGGCTTCCCTGCGCTAACCAAAACCGATGTACGTACTTATTTCGGTGGTATAACGCCACTGTTGGCCGCCATATTGAATTTTCCAAACGTCACTAATTCTCCAACTTCCCGTGTAGGTAGAAGGCTGAAATTTGGCAGGCTTATTCCTTACAGCTTACTTACAAAGGTTAAGCAGGTTTCATTTTGAAATTCTACGCTTAACAGTCATAACGGTCAACAACGTCCGCCATGTTGAACTTTCTTATTCATGGCCCCATCTTCACGAAATTTGGTAGGCGGCTTCCCTGCACTAACCGAAACTAATGTACGTACTTATTTCGGTGCTATGACGACACTGTCAGCCGCCATATTGAAATTTCCAACGTCACTAATTCTCCAACTTCCCGTGTAGGTAGAAGGCTGAAATTTGGTACTTATTTCGGTGTAATGATGCCACTGTCGGCCGCCATATTGAAGTTTTCAGCAGTCTTTGTTACTTATGTGCCCATCTTCAAGAAATTTGGTACGCAGGTTCCCAACGCTAACTGAATCCTACTTACGTACATATATACGTCCATAGCCTGCAGCTCGGTCACCGTGTGAGGCTGGTTGGGTCCCCCATCCCAACGCCTCCCACGTTGTTGGCTGCCTGCCTATATAAGGCTGTCTGTCGTTCCAGTCCCTATATTCCCTTCCTTGCTTCGCCACGGGATTCTCATCTCCCTGCTGATAACTACAGCCTTTTTATTTAATCCATGGCTTCTCCGCTGTTTTATTGTTCATTTATTACGATTATAGTTATTGTGCAGGTATTTTAGACATACTTAACATTGTTCAGGTACCCATTTCCTTTATCATTCCAACCATACCCGCATTAACATGTCTATCGAGGTGATCACTATCGATCAAAGAACTGTCATTTACCGAGTGGTTTCCATTCCCAGAGATGACACCTACCTTTTCCATTCTCTTTGTTACATATTGCACAGCCATATCAGGCTCACTCTTGATATCCGGAGGAACATTGTGTCTTATGTATTGAATGACTGGGACAGGTTCAAGGTGTGGACTGATGACGGTACAGGAGATAATTATACTACACAAGAGCACTATAAGAGCGAAATGCTTAAGCCCTTCACCTATGCATCTGCATGTAAGTTGATGGCTGCCGCTGAATTGTTCGGTTGTTGCTTTCAAGTGTACCGAAATGGCCAAATATTTTACACCTTTCAACAACCATCAATGCCTCTTAAACATCTTAGATTCACAGGTGATGATTTCAGTAGTGGACACTTTGATGTTTATGAATGTTTAAATTCTCAAAAGCTGGATGTGAAGTTATCGATGAAACCGGTTGTATGCTTACAACACTTGACAGATGCCGAATGTCACTTCAACACAAGTCCTGCAAATACTGTCGTAATTGAAGCAAACCATAAAACTCAAACCGATTATGACAGCAGCAATCCAAGCTGTGAGATTTGAAACAAGATTACTTTTCACATGGCCAACTGTACGTTGCATGCTCAAGAGTAAGCTCAGCGCACAGCTTGGTCATATTACAACCGGAGGGCCGAACTGACAATGTGGTTTACAAGGAGATCCTTAACAAATAATTATTGGTATATTTTCCCTCAGTTTAAAAAGTTTAATTTTCTTCTTAATAAATATTTTAAGGCAGTACTTCGCCGCTGCGAAGCGCGGGTATTTTGCTAGTCATTTGAATAAAGCAGGCCAACCTTGTTGTGTCCAAAAGTGGATGATGACACATATTGAAGTAAGTTTGTCACGGATCCTTTCAATGTCACATGATAAAGTAAATGTGGGTAAAAGGTTAAATAATTTCTGTTGCCGAGTCACCATTGTAGAGGGAGGATTATAACGATTCATTAAGATGATACATTTTATTTCCTCAGACGGATAACATGGACAAATGCTTAAGCCAATATTTCAATGTCTGGATTACAAATATTAATTTTGCCTGTAATGTACCCTTTTACACCATTCTTCAATCACATGGATGACTAGTGCCCTCTTGTCCTTTTTCCCACTTCGTATTGGCTATCTGTTTAATAGTATCAAATGAAATCCATCCAGCATTAAAATGATGTCAGGAATAACATGTTTAAGCCAGTTTTCTGTAACGCACGAGATGCCACAGTACCTGAACATGCCATGACTCGATCTTAGACAACTCTTCCCTCTTATTTCAAAGAGAACATTTCCCATTATAGTGGAGGGACAGTTCTGAATCATTTCTCTTTTGCTTTTATTTTTACTGTGGCTCGTCATTCTCTTCACTTTCAAATAAAAACTCTTGTGGTCAATGTGAAACAGAGCTGTTTAGGCATTATGGTTCACATTGGGGTTATATCGGGGACTCAGGTCACTCCTTCACAAACTATATTAATTTGTGCATCCACACTATTGCACCTTCAACAACAGCATGCAGCTTTCAAAACAGTAAGCCTTGGACTACTAAGGCTTCTTCTGAAAGATAAGAAGAGAGCTTTCACATCTATGATTAATATTATGTGATACAGAGGCACTGAAGTGTGTACAGAGAGTGCTGAAGAAAAAGTGAAGAAAATTAAGCTTTCAAAGCTAAATAGCAAAACACACTTACTCAGAATAGCATGAAGGGTGTTTAGAAAGGACTCACACAATCCAGGGCTTAAGTGGTGGAATGGAATGTGCACAAAACTAACATTCTGAATCATTTTTAAATGATTTCCCTTTCACAGTAGCCCCCCACACCATCTCTACTTCATCAATAACTCCCTGTATGTATTTTACTCCTGGTATGATCCTGATGAGGATGATGATGATCAGTGATGAGTCCACCTTTCACCATCGGAATATGCTGTCCACATCAGTTGAGTAAGCAACAGAGGAAAACCACAGGACTCTATAGAGTCAGTCATCAACTTATTAAAGCCTGTGCAGACCAACTTTGTGATATCTGCTAGAAATTTGGTCTGTCATTAAGGTTCCAGAAAGTTTTGCTGCTGTGGAAAACATCCTAAATTGTTCTAGTTCCAAAGAAGGCACGCACCTGTTAACTTAATGACTACAGACCAAAACTTATTCTACGGGACACATCTAGCAGAACAGTGACAATTATGTATTTTAATTTCTCCAGTGCCTTCAGTTCCATTCAACCATTCCTATTAAGGGGTAAAATCAGGGCTTATAGAGCCACAGAAACACTTAATCATTATAATCTACAGATAATGCAGTACTGAAGTAGTGTTACATAATTACTGAGTATATATTTAGTCACCTTATGCATAGCAATTAGGCTTTGTTATCCCGAATAATGAACTGTCTGTCTGGCAAAACAACATCTGTCAGACTCAAGGACTGTGTCCCCGATGTGGGTATGAGTGACACTGAAACACCACAAGGGACCGTCCTGTCACCATTTCTCTTAAATCTGTACACCTCAGATTATAGATATAACACCGGGTGATGTAACGCAGAAATTCTTCCTTGATTGTACACTAATGGGGTTTATTGTCAAGGGGGATGAGAAGGAGTATATGAGTCAGGTGGAGAAAGTCTTTCTTGATGTAAAGAGAATTGTCTGCAACTCAGCACCAGCAAAATCAAGGAACGTCTATGCCTGGTGATTAATTAAGGAGTGGATGTGTAGGTGGTGCACTGCTACAGATTCTTGAGAGTTCACATCAATGAAAGCCTGGACAGCTCCTATAATATAGAGGAATTGTATAAGAAAGGGCTGAGCAGATTATTTTAATTTTGGAGGCTACATTCCTTTAATGTGGTCAGTGACAACCTTTACCTGTTGTACATATCTGCCATGGCCAATATAATTTCCTATGCTGTATTGTCCTGGGCTCAGAAAACCAACAAGGTAATTCAAAAAGAATGCTCAGTTATGGATTGCACTCTCAAGCTGCTGGAGGTATTGCTAGAGGAGAGAATGAAAGCAAAACTGAGTGTCATTATGAACAAAGCTGTACATTCTTTCTCTGACACAATAATACTGAGTACTTTCAGCCAGTGAATTATTAAACAAAAGTGTGTCATGAAATGTTACTGGGGATTCTACATACCTACATACCCACCTCATTATAGTAATATTACTCAATATGACTGCTCTTTTTAAGTTTTTTGTTCCTTTTTTAATTCTTGTGTGTGTTTGATGGGAGTTTTTGTTGTTGATGTTTGCTATAATGTTTCTTTATTTCTAGATATTCTGTAAAATGTAAATTATCTTTTGAGACATATTAGTGTATCTATCTATCTATCTATCTATCTATCTATCTATCTATCTATCTATCTATCTATCTATCTATCTATCTATCTATCTATCTATCTATCTATCTATGTGTGGTTATCATGTACCCCCAATGCTTAGATTGACTGGTGATTTCAAACTGTATGCTTGGTGATTCTCACTGTATGCTTATTGCTATGTACCCATAGCTGCCATAATAAGCTTTACCTCCCTACAGTCCTAAAGTGGATTAAGCACTTTTGTTTTTGTAAATATTTTCTTGTAAATAATGCATGCTGAATACTTCTACCATAGGTGCAAGTACATGGTATACAGTAGTAATTGTCTACACACTACACTGTAATACTGCGCCATACATTAGTAATACTTTTCTGTTAAGTGCAATATTCTCATTTTATTAATCAAAAGTGTACACAACTCAATGAATCCATACAGACTAAACTCTCACCTAGATTGTTTTTGAGTTTAACGCATGTCATTTATGATAGATGTATCCATCACTCACTTATTCATTTCTATTGTGTCTTTTACAGTGCACATCACTGTGTAATAAACATATGAATATAATTCAAAACAACAAAATAATACAAGATAATCCAGATATAGAAAAATCATAGAGGAAAAGCTGTGAACCACTTCAAAATAGTAATTAAGTGAAAAGTATACATTGAGTAAGAATCTGATAAACCCCGAAGTACAGTGAATTTGGCAGGTGAAGAATTTAAAAATAGATGGATTTAACATTTAGCCGATCCTGAACGCTACAAAAGAATTATAGATTTTTAGGCTTGATTTGGATGCTAGCAGTGGCAGATGTAGAGAACATCGTTTATAGACTAAGAATCACAAGGCTAAAGAGTTTTAAAGAGAGTTATTTAACAATTACTCAGAATAGTGAGAAGACTGACGTTGGTAGATGTTGAATGTCTGTCAGACTGATGGGCCAAGAACCATGACAGGTAGTAGCCCAGGGTATTAGACTTTGTATCTTGCAAAAGACATGAAAACTGAAACTGATGCATTTCTGATTTACTTTACCTGTGAAAGGCCAAAATTAGAAGTAACATGTAGAGGCTTGAATCTAAAATAATACTTTTTCTTCTACACATATTCCTAGATGTTGATGGGCAGGGTGACTTGTTAGCAGTAAATTTTGTACTTTTCATAAGGATTCATTTTACAAGCTTCTTATTTTGCAGCAATTGCTACTGCTTAGTAATCTGCTTGATATCTCACCTGGGAATAGAATTTAATAAACAGTGATCTTTATGAAACACACATTTAAAGCCAGTTACGCATAAGTAAACACAATGAAAAGTGAATTTTACCAAAAAAATAGAAAGCACAGGGAAAGAAAATACCCCGATAACAACATATTTAAATGTACTGTTTTAGATTCAGTACAGTTAAATTTTACCATATGTGTCTTTTTAATAATATCACAAAAAAAATTACTAGAGCATCTAGTAAGTAGAGCATTAATAGAGCATTCAATAAATAGTTGTTGGCCAGTATTTTCCTTCTGCCATCTGTGAACCACACCAAGCACTCTGCTATTTTTAATGTCTATAAATAATTTGGATAGGAATATAAATCACAAGCTGGTTAAGTTTGTAGATCATACAAAGCTAGGTTGACTGGCAGATAATCTCAGATCTGTTATAGAGGGACTTGGACAGAACACAGGCTTGGGCAGATCTGTGGCAGCTGAAATCTAATGTAAGTAAATGTAAAGTATTACACCTTATGAGAACAATTTATAGTAGGAGCAGTAGTGGATTCAACACTATCAGCTGTCAGACAGACATTAAGAAGGCTAACAGAATGTTAGGTTATATAGCAAGATGTGCAGAGTACACGTCTAAGTTAGTGATACTCAAGCTTTAAATCACACTGGTGGGGCCTCATCTGGAGTGCTGTGTACAGTTTTGGTTTCCAGGCTACAAAAAGGACAGAGCAGTGCTAGAAAAAGTACAGAGAAGAGCAGCTAGGCAGATTCCTGGGCTACAGGGGATGAATTATGAGTAAAGATTAAAAGAGCTGAGCCTCTTCAGTTTAAGCAGAAAACACATGATTGAGGTGTTTTAAAATTATGGAGGGAATTAGCGCAATGGATCAAGACTGTTATTTTAAAATTAGTTCATCAAGGACACAGGAAAATAATTGGAAACTTCTTGTGCGAAAATGTTGCAAAAACCATAGCAAGTTTACTCAGAGGACCAAAGACATATAGGATAAGTTACCAAGTAGTGTGGTAGACAGTGGGACTTTTGAGACCTTCAAATCTAGACTTGATGTTTATTTGGAAGAATTAACTGGATAGGGATGAATAGCCTGTCCTCGTCTTGATTGTTCTAATACTCTAAAACCTTCCATTCTATAAGGTCTAGGGTAAGGTTGCCATAATGTTTGATGGTTCTCACCTCATAGTTTTTATACTTGCCCTCCTGTTTGATCTCGTATTTGGCAAGCTCTTGATAATCCTATATTTTCTGTTGTTGAAATATATAACCAAGAAACGTTGTAAATTATACAATACATATTTTGCATGGTGAAGTTTTGCCTGACATGCTGTCTGTCCACGTTGACTGGGCTTTATTTAATTTATTAGTCTCTCTATCTTAAGAGTACACAGATCTCCACTGAGTTTGAGGTGCATGGCTGGTTTCATTTCACAGGAACAAACTGGTCTTGTTGATATGCTGTGTTGGTGGAGAATGGTAGGATACTCACCTTAGCTACTCTTAAGTCTTTTTATATTGCATTTCATTTCTTGATGAGAATGAAGCCATTGGGTTTTTTTTAGTGTTTGTAATGTAGTGTATGTTTACTGATCCCAGAGTCTGCCATACTTATCTTCAAATGAAATCTGATGTGATGTCATGAATGGCAGTGTACCTTCTCAGTTCTGCCATTGAAAATAATATGACCTTCGACATCACTTTTCTGAAATGGAAAACTGTCCTTCCAAGACAGGGTGCATCAAAAGTGAGTGCTGTGCAAAATGTTATGTTTGAATTGGACAGTATAGCAAGTCTGTTTCAACAAGGATTTAATATAATAGTGGCAGAGATAACAACAGAGATATGCTCATTTTTCCTTTAAGATGCGTGGTGAGAGGATAGTCAGAGGTATAGCAAGAGTCATTATATGTTTTACTAAATTCAGATCATTAAGCAGAATCTAAAGTCTTAAGAAAAATAAATTAAAATCAGAGTTATTTTTCTTGTGAGCTTTTATAAGTTGCTCAAACACAAGTTTCTGTAAATGGTGTTGTAATGCTGATGCCTTGCTCTGTATTTAACACTCTTTTATACTGGAAACATCATGATGTGACACATTAAGTCAGCAAGGAAGATGACTTTTTTAACAGCAATATTGCATAGCTTATGAGAAAAAAACATTGTTATGACAATGGCAAATATTTTAAGAATAAAAATAAAAATGAACTTTTCCAGGAAACAAAAGAAAAATAATCATATTACTATCAACTTAATCTTAGTAATTGTCAATAATTGATCAGTAATTGTCACCTGGGCACTTTGGATTGATTTTAATTTTTCAGGCAGAAATTTAAAGTGATCAACAACTTCTCTGACTTATGACACTTTGGCCATCCTGTGTTCCCTATCCTTCTATCTGGTTACCAGCTTCAAGAGAAAGGCTAATTAATGGAACTTTAAGAGTATTCTACAATAACGTGATGAATATGTCTAAGTGTGTTTGTGATAGGTTGGTGATTCATGGGCATTTGGGGATGAAGAATACTGTTGTTCTTTAGCTGTATTTGTATCAGCTGTATGTTTATCTGCTTGTGTTTCCTCAAATTAAATTCCAATGAACTAACAGTAACATGACAATAATTAATTTTTTAATATGGTGTTTTGTCTTGGTAGAGTCCAATATAACTCTGCTTTACTCTTTTGCATTCTTTATTGTGTAGACTTAATCATGATGATTCAAATCTCATAGACTTACCACTGTTTATAAGGTACTGTACTTTATAACTTTCTCCTCACCTTCCCTTCTCCATCTATAACCTCAGGCAATTACATAGAGTAAAAGGACAAGCAAGGGTTTATTTGGAACTTTAAATAATGTATTACTGATAATATTCAGAAAATAATATTAATGAAGCAAAGCACATGTGAATATTGGCAACCATACAACCTTGATAAATGCTTTCAAGCGGCACACAGACTTGTAGTTACTCAAATATCTCTGGTCTTTTCTAGTCAGTTTTCTTCAGGACTGGCCGTGTGCCTGTCTCAATATGGCTGCCAAGTTGTGCTCTTCATTATGGTGTTTTCATCCTTGGCCATGGTGTGAGAGGGAGAGAGAGATGGAGGGGTAAAGTGACCAAATTTACAGTATACATTCTCTCTCCAAATCCTTAGGCCAATAGGGTGTCATAATACAGAATGGCCTCTCATAAACCAATCCTAAACAGACATACTTTAGACCAATAGGTGCCCACACTGCCTTTTCACACCTGCCCTCAAGTAGTAGATCTCATTTGTTTAGCTGAAACTTGCCAGCTACAGTAGGTTTATGTGGGGTTTGGTTAGTTAGACATCAAAGTATTGCTGTTCTCATCAATGAAATTCTGAAATATTAATATTACATTTGATTTGTCTGACTTACAAATAAAGACATACAAAAAAGTATCAATTTTTATGCAAAATATCACTCCACCACATAAAGGCTTGTTTTAATTTAGCTGCAAAAATCACTGTGAAGGAGTAGAGGTGGAGTATTCTGGGCATTTTCATTAAATTGCTGTGATAAAGTACTGTAAGTGCTTAGGGGGTTTTGTCACGAGTGAACCTTTAGTGCATGCATCCTTGACCAGACTAACACAATCAATCTGGTATTACAAAATGGGTTGCTATTTGTTTGGAATGAAAAGTGCTGAAGTTGGCGTTTCATGTTAGGCCAGCTTCATTGTTAGTTTTAAGTATAATGATGTCAGTAATGATAAGTAATTAACTTTACTTATGTACTGTGGTCGCGCAATAGACAGAGCTTCAACCTCACAAATTCTGCTACCTGTGTCCAGAAAAATTTAAGTAAATCACAAAACAAATGTGTTTTCTGTCATTTGTTGTCTTGGCTTGCAATGTGTTAGCTTCACTTGACTGCAGTCACCTTTAAAAGTGGTTTTCAAAGCAAATAACAAATATATATATATATATATATATACCCTGAAACTGTACAGCAGGGATAAATCCATACAGTATGGCTTACCACCTGCTTGTGTGTCAATAACCTCAATACCCTAAAGCAAGAATTTTCATCTTAAATAATTATAATTCAGCTGTGTAATATGATATCCTCTGAGAAAATACTATCTGATACTAACCCGTGAGTGAAAGGTGGGCAACAATCAAGAACATGTAGCTAACTGCACAAAACAACAGGAATAGAACCTAGCAAAAAAAAGATCCTGCCACCCTACTGAGAAAAATCCAACATGTCTTTGTTCCTCTTTCAAACTGATATACTAATAAAACTACACACCACATTCCCCTCACACCTCACTCCCCTGATACTCTGTTTCTCCAATTCTATGATCACAATCTCTCAGCAAGCCTTTGTCCTAAAGCACTTCTAAGTAAAGGACTAAAATCTACACATTTTCTTTCAACTCTTTGCAGGTAGCTCATGATGGCCTTGGAGGGCCACTGCAGTGTCTGACTTTCATTGTATTCAATGCTTACTCTTAGTTGTACTTCTAGTTACATTAAAAAGGTTTATTCTTCACTTTCAAAGATTTCGGCAAGGATGGATAAGTTTTCCAGTCTTTCTTGCCACAGTATATTTGAGGAACAAGGTGTCCAGGCAAACCACTGCTCTTGAGTGAGGTTTCTTCAAGGGCCAAACATAGTACTTTGCCTTACTGTTTTGCATATGTGCTGTTTAGATATCCTCATATTATTTTGTTTGTGTCCATCCATGCTCGATATAAACAACACTTGCCACAACTACTATATCCCTCCACAACAATAGTGAGAAATCCATGTTCCTGGCAGAGTTTTGGTCTTTATCTTATCTTCAGGTCTTCAATTCTTTAATTTGACCAATTATTGACTGTGCTATTTGACTGTTTATTCGGTGCATACTTTGGTACTGACTAAAACTGCATTATGACACTACCATTTTACACCTCTTCTTTCCTTCACTTCAAGGTAAGCCTCCCACCTTTGCTACTCTCGAAACTGCATTATGTCATTAAAATTTTACATCTGCTTTTTCCTTTGCTTCAACGTTAGCCTCCCGATAAAATGAAAAGATAAATACAGCCTACCTGTGACCCACAGAAATGGTCTCGTTGGCCTATATACTCACACCAACACACAGAAGCAGAAACATCTATATCACGCCAGACCAACCAGCACAAGCAAGATGCCTTAGAACAACAAAGACAACATATAACAAACCACAGAGCGAACATTATCTGAAGATCAGTGGCAGCAAGTCTTGCACCTAGACAGTGAACGATAAACAAATTACACATACAACCTTTCTGAAGAGCAGAGGCAAAGTGCCAGACAACAAGAAACGTTATGATGGATAAACTACAGGGATTCCATAACAATGACAACTCAAAACAAGATATTCCCTTTATATTACAGCTTAGGCAATTCCCTCTTCGTTTAGCATATTATATGGCTATAACCAAGTCACAACGACAAACATTTAATAATGTTGGGGTTTACTTTCCAGGCCCTGTTTTTACCCAAAGCCAGTTGTACACTACATTTTCCAGAGTTACATCGAAACCCGGGTTAAACGTACAGGTACTTGCGGGTTACACACAGGGGAATATTTTCACAGACAATAACCTTTATGCAACAAATTGCTTTTTCTGACAATTATTAAAGACATCGATATACAACATTACCTGACGGCCACACTTCACACATACTAATTTACATACGCCCTACATTTCCCTTCTTATCCAATACTAGCAAAATACCCACGCTTCGCAGCAGAGAAGTAGTGTGTTAAAGAAGTTATGAAAAAAAAATGGAAATATTTTAAAAATAATGTAACATGATTGTCAATGTAATTGTTTTGTTACTGTTATGAGTGTTGCTGTCATCAAGGATTTGATTATCATTATTTCTTTCAATCAGGTTCGTATTTGGAGGACGTGTTGTTTTGAAGTTACATTCCGTGTTTGTCAACCGTTGTAAAGATAGGTTTCATTCATCAAAGTGTTCACTATGCAAATCTTTACTCGTGAATATAAGATGTTTAACAGGCATTCCCAGTATTAACTTGTGCTAAACGTACCATGGTGTGACATAAGGGCAGCTGACTGTAAAAAGGCAATGAGGCACATATTTTGAACGAAAAAGGTGAACTCAGCAAAGGAGCGGAAAAGTGAGAAGGAAAACTGTTTAAATAAAGAGCTAGGAAGGTGAATGGAAAGAAGCAGCCAACGGTAAAGCAAGGAAGACTTCGTAATAAGGACGGTTTGGTGCACGTAGAAATTATGTAACAATAAGATTGTTAAGCCTTATGATAATGTTCCCGCACGGAGGATTTAGAGAGACGCACTGGGAGAAGTATAATCTGAACCTCTCTACAGTTTCGTTTATTTTCGGGTTATAATGTTCATCAAATTTACGTATCATCTGGTCCAGTGGCGGACCGTGCATTTCACACCTAGGCCTTCAGTAGTGCTCCGTCTGAATCAACCCACCCCTCAAAAACTAGTTTATGGTTATAAAAACCATCTTAATATGCAGAAATACAGTATAAAGTGCCGCTGCATCGCAGATAGATAACTCCTGTAGCCACAATAAAAATCCCTTTATTGAATAGACAAACCGGAGTGAACAAGTTCCTTTCTACTGCAGCTACAGCCACGACTCACATAATAAACAAAAATAATAACTCATAAACTTGCAATATTATTTAGGAAAATCGCAACATTTTATTCACCAAAAATTTTGATTATTTGTAAACAAAATCCATCCTCCTCTCTTTCCGCAGAAACAGTACAATTACTCTGTCATACAGATTATCCGTGCGCTTCAGTTCCATCAAAAAGTCCCTTTCTATTCCCTTTCGAAGCTAATGCTGAAAGTCGAACCTGCCCTGTCGTACTTCTGGCATAAGTTTTAATTCGCTTTAGGGCTAAAAATGTCCGCTCCACAGAAGCAGTGTACATGGGAATGGTCACTGCCAAATATATCAATGTGTACAGTTGCCCCATGCTCTCATTCAGATTTTTCTGATGAAGGAAGTCAAGGAGATCAGTGGGAGATTTTCCTGCAAAATCATCCATTGCATACATTACAGTCAGTTCTGTTTTTAGCTGAGACAGATCAAAAAGTGCTCCGTGGCTCTGTGTTAAACTGGAGAAGGCTGCATGTGGGAAATTTGTCTTGTATTCCAGAAACTTCTGGGGGTTGAGGAGCATGACAAATATCAGTTTTTCGTGGTCTTGAAATCTGGTCTGTGTCTGGCAAATAATCAGTGTCCAGAATCCTGCCATGGAGTTGGCGGTAGTGCGCGTGAGGATCTTGCGCTCGGAGCGCCTGGTGCGTTCAGTGGCCTCGTAGAGTTCCTCATATCGGCTTCTATCCAATCAATGGGTCTGAATATGGTGATGTTGCCGTACGCCTGCTAGAGGGCCCTATTGACACCAACTCAAAATCTGATTGATTGAAGCAACAGTTTAATTGACATTTATTCTGTGTTAGAGGGCCTGCAGAACGGATTGTGAAGGCCTCTCTGCCTGGCAACAAATGATGGCTGAAATGTGATTGGTTAAATGCTTTAATATGAAAATACTTGTTTGGAAGCAGCACAACCATCGGATTAAACTTGTATCTCGGAAAATATCTTGTGCAATCTTGCAATGTCCATGGCTTTATTTAATTTTAGCTCAGACCCGGCACTTAAAAGTTTCTCTCACACTTTCGCTGAGGGAGGGTTTCCGCAGTAGCTGCACTTATGAATATGCTAAGCACAGTCCTTCACCCATGAATATTTACCTTATATGGGCTTGCACTCAATTACGTGGGAGGCGTGATGATGCGAGACGCAACTCTGCCTCACACGGCAACCGAGCTGCAGGCTATGGCCATATCTATACAGTATATGGACAAAAGTAGGTTCCAGTTATGACCATTACGCGTAGAATTTCGAAATAAAACCTGCCTAACTTTTGTAAGTAAGCTGTAAGGAATGAGCCTGCCAAATTTCAGCCTTTCACCTACACGGGAAGTTGGAAAATTAGTGATGAGTGAGTCAGAGACTGAGTGAGTCAGTCAGTGAGGTCAATATACCCAATCATTTTTGGTGGTGTTCTTCTGTATTTTGAACATCATTCATTTCTGATGTAAGAAATCACTTGAAAAATTACGTCTCTCCTCACTTTAATCAGAGTGCTAGGCAAGGCAAGCTATTTTGTTTTGATGGATACCTATACGCTATACAGATGACTTAAAGGCAAAAAGTTGAGGTGTCTTTACTTGTATGTTTTGAGTATATCTGCTGGTTTGGATGCTGTAGACCCCTGAATGGGATATCGTTTCAATTACATTGGAAAGAGGCTAATATGAAAAGAGAAAAAAAAGAATTTATCTTTATTGTCTTTGAACCCAGTACAAGAAACATGACAATGAAATGTAGTATTGCATCTAACCAGTAGTGGAAATAGAAGTTAATTATAAGGTATCAGATAAATATAAATATATACAGCAGTGAGGGACAGACAAGAGTAAGTCAGGAGTATATACAGAATGATTAGTGGAAGTTGAAATACAACATGAATAGTGCATGTACTTTGTACAGTTTGAACAGAATAAGTACAGTAAACTATAACCAGTTGAAATAATAGAAAAAATAATGAGCTTACAGTTGTAAAGGTACAATTGCAGAAGAGCCTTGGTAGTGATAGTCTAAGACTATTGCACAAATGTGATAGACCTGAGGTGGTTACAGAGTTCCTAGGGTGTACTTGTATGGTTTTAAGTTGAAGTGTGAAGGATAGAGGTGGCCTAAAGTATGGACATTCAGTTCAGCAGGATGACATCTACAGGGTAGAAGCTGTTTCCAAACCTGCTGGTGCTGGCACGTATGCTCCTATACCGCCTCCCAAAAAGTAAAAGGTTAAAATAACTATGGCAGGGGTGAAAGGGTTTGCAGATGATGGTACACTCCATTAACAGGCCACGTTTGTGGTGGAGGTTGTCAATGGCAGATAACAAGGCACTAGTGAAATTCTGTTAGTTTGTACCACCTGCTGCAGAGATTTCCAGTCTGAGAGCATGTGGTTACTGTACCATACTACTATTTCCCCTTGAGTTAAAATCCTGAAATTTGGCAGGATCATACATGTTTTAGGTATCTGCTAAGTAAGGGCATTTCAATATATCAATATTTAGGGATAACCCCACCACCACCACCACCACAGAAAAAGTAAATATCCCAAAATCTCAAGAATACTTTGATGGATTTGATTGAAATTTAGTTATGTTATAGAACAAAGAAAATTGGTCAGCACTTGTTTTTTTATTTACTGATATTTTTTTTTTATTTAGTATTTATTAATATTGTATTAACCTAAATGATTTGCACTGTTCTAAGAGCAACCTTTATGCAACTGAGGAAAACAGCAGCAGCAATTTATGTGCCACCTAAATCTCACCAATAACCAATAGGATGGATGGATGACTGAAGACAGGACAGTGTCCTGGACAGGCAAAAAAAATGTGATCACATTGTGAAATTGAAAGAGACATTTTGGTAAAGCACAAGAAAGATGCAAAGTGCAATGGTTAGCAAGCTCTGTTTTTTGCTGTTGACTACCAGCACTCTTAGGCAGGCTTCAGTATTGGCTATCCATTCTGATCCGTCAACCTCCTATCATGAAGTATCCTGCACTGTGAAACACCAACACATAAATGACAACCTAGGGGGCAGTTGATCCATGGAGTTTTGCGTGCATAACCAAAGGGTGAAAGATGCAATAACAGCTATGTGGTTTTTCCAAAGTGACTGTGAGGTGAAATAACAGCTGCATGGCAAGTGGTGGAGTACCTGCACAGATTAGAAGGAACATCATTATTAACTACCTGCTTTAATTCAAAAGAATATACATACCTGTAAAATGTTTTGCAATTACCATCAACAAATGCTAGCAGTCAAGTCATTAGTGAGACAAGGCAGGAATTGATCTATGGCATGATTGTTTTACTCATGGACAATAGTGTATAGCATGTTTAAGAGTAAGCATCTCTATAGACTTAATAATATCACTATTATTTATTATTTGACTGATACATATACCAAGGTAAATGTTTATAACATTTGAGATACAATTGGTTATATTTCTTTTGTTTTTTTTTAATTGGAGCACAAGCAGATGTCCACACAGCGATAGTAACAGTTTGAGTTTGAAACCACAGCTTCCAGGTTTGAAATCCTAGCTCCAAAGCCTTAACCAATACACCAGACTGCCTGCTAATAATATTAACACTTGGTGAAAAAAAAAAAAAATTAAAAATACAACTAATGTATACAAAAAAGAACTTAGTTCCAGTACATAGTACATCTGATTTACCCAATTAACTGGCGGCATTATAACTGAGGTCCATTGCCTTACGAAACTTCCTAGGTGAATCTGGGTAACACAGCTAGTACATTAATATATACACTGTATTAATAACATGAGGATATTTAACACTATTTTCCTTTATATTATGCAGTTATTCTACTCAACAAAAGCATACAAATCTTGTTCTTTTAATGCTAGTATGCTCTTTGTTTTTCAGTCTTTGTTGCTTTTTATTGCTTCTTATTGTGAAGTATTTTTTCTCTCCTCAGTTTCAGAAGCGCCAGACACAATAAATACAGGAGAGGATAAAATAAAATAAATATATGTGTAATAAAATATGGACTAATAAGCAAGTAACAGCCCTTTATGTGAGTTGCTCAGAGTTCACGATTTCCTAGATGAAAGAGCAGGCTCCAGACGTGGGTTATTTTCAGGCTTGTTCTTTACTTTTCTGTGCAGTCTTTCATGAATAACAATCCATCCTCTGTCCTCGAGAACCAATGCCTTTTTCCGGGCATCTCAGTTTTCTTTTAGCTCTCCAAGAAAGTAAAAAATTTACCTCTTCTAACAGTTCAACTTCTGCTTATACTAAGTTCACTGCATATTATTGGGACATCCAGGCCACAAAAGTCAAGAGCTTATTATTGATACCCAGAAAGTTAAATCACATATGAAGTGACAATTTCATTGCCAAACGATACCACAGGATATGTGCTTGACAAACTCTATATTTTAAAAGATTAGCTCACATTGGTAAGTGGACAGCCTCTTCATGTACCAGTGGGGTAATTAACTGCGATAAGGAAACAATTCAAGAGACATTCCAGGATTTTTTATCTACTGGGCCCTGAAAAAAGACTGAGGGGGTGGGCGGAAATTTCCCCAAAATATTGTATGGCATCAGGAGGCTCCCAGGTAAAATAGGTTTATATTATGGATGTAAGATACTGCTTCTGCTACCAAAGGCTCTGAGATGCATGAATACTAGGGACCACCATGGCAAGCAGTGGGGAGATTTTCCCACAGATTTTAAGGGGAGCTCCTGTCTCATGAAATTGGTCCTGGGGTTAGCCTTGAAAGGAACTTCAGGTTGGGGTCTAATGGCTTTCTTTTGCCAGTAGCCCATTGAACTTGAAGTCAGGAGTTGAGCTGGAACAAAGTATAGGCTGTAGTGCAAGTAGAGTGTATACAGAAAGGGAGGGTGAGAGTTTGGGAGGTAAATGTAGGAGATGTTTGGTGCTTATGGTACTGAACTTTTATGTGGTGGATACCCCCATCTACCTGTAATAGGCAAAGGCATTGCAAATTAGCTTTGTCTTTGGTTTACAGTATTTGACTTTTTTTGTTCTCCTTTTGATCATTTTAACCTCCATGTTTTTGTTTGAGGGGTCTTTGGAACCTCTCTATATACAAAGGTACAATAATTTTGTAAAGTTTGGCCTCTTATGTGTTGTTCTTGGTGAACAGATCTTACATGAGGATACCTCCACTCACAGATTACCTTAGATAGCTTTATTATTTTACAATCTCCTGTATAAAGTGATCCACAAAGCCAATATTAGATAGATTAGTACCAGAAATAGCAATACTTATTAACTGTATTAATGTATAATTTAAGAAGATAAAAAGAACAAAAAGGGCTTTATCATTAAATTTAGGATAACAAAACATGGTAAAATGACACAAGACCTAATGGCCTACAGATCTTTAAAGGTGATAGACTCTTATAACTATGTGGGTTGTTTGGACCACTTACCCATAATTACTCTACAAAACAGGCCTGCTCAATTCCCTCTACATATAACATTAAACTCTGTCTCCACACCCTGAACTCTCTTCCTCCATCCAGTTGAGCCTTTGCAGACTCACTTCTCAACTCAAAGCACAATAGGCTCTGGACTGGAAGAGGGGGCATTAATCCATGACCGACTGCTACTACACGTAATGAGTCATTTCTAGTGTATAAAAGCCCACCGATAGGAACCCAGATAAGCTGTCCACCCCACTAGTTTAGAGCAGTTGTTGCGCCCTGCTCTCTAGTAGTTTGTAATAATTTATTATCTGCTATAGGGCCTTGTAAGGCTATGTACTCATCTAGAATTGCCCATGAATATTTGAAGTACCAAAAAATGTGAATCTGTTTTATATCTTATCAACTATTTGTATTAGTGAGTTAAATGTGTACATTTCTACTTTGCTGCCCAAAACTGATTGTGTATGTGTGCCTGTAGATATGTGAGTGAGCCACCATCTCTTCTGTCACTGGTTCCTTACTTATGCTTTGGTCATTCATACTTTGAATAAACAGGCTAGGAAAATGAATGAATGAATTAATTACTTTACTTAAATCTCTATTATTTGATTTCATTGAAAACATCTAGATAGTAAGTCAGATATTGTAATTTTTTTCATGAATATCAGTTCTGATTCATTTTCCTTCTGGAAATACATCCTTAATTTTGGGACTGATGGCTTTTTTAATAAGTTTCCCTAAATAGGATAACCATTATCATTTATGATTTGATTAGTATTTCTGATGACTGTACTGCTTGAATGCCATGGTGTGGTTATAAACTGACTCCATTCACCCTATGAATATATTGTTATCACATATAATAACTGCTCCATGATAATTATCATTAATTATTCATCAGGATAAAAAGGCGAAGCGGCTTGCATTCAAAGGTCTCTCAGTGCACCTCTTAGAAGTTGTGGAGATGCTTGCACCAGCATGACTAATTTAACATTCTTTTATGTGCCTCTGAAAATCCTCTTTATTTATACCATATGCCTGTCTCCTGAAGTCAGTTGTTGCTAGCAAACAAAGTTTTGTGTTTCTCACTGCCATTAACCCTGTATTCTTTATAAATGTGTATATGTTTTCAGTACATTTCAGATAAAATAACAATTTAAATAGCAGCTTGAATAATTTACTGGCATCAGGTTTTTTATGGCCACTTGCAAGCAGTGTAGAACCCTAAAGTACTCAGCTTCAAGCTGTTGTGTCTGACTTGCTTTGTTATCTAATAGTGTGTGTCCCATACAGTGCAACCTGAACATTTCCGTCACTGGCATTATGTTACATGTCTTTTCATATCAGGCTACCTGATAGCATCCTGGTTTCATTGAGCTTATATTGAGGTATAGGGAAGTTGGTCATTTTCATGCCCGTATTCATTTAAATATGTTTCTGAGATGGTCCCTTATATCTTTTTGTACACCAAGTTCATATATGATACCAATCAGCAGGTAAAACAAGACTTCTTATAACTTTTAGGTAAATAATTCTCATTCAATATCAGAATTTTATACAGTTCACTTCATTCATAAGTAACAGAGAAACCAAATGCTTCAAACAGTACATTATTGCAGAATGAACAAATCATCCTGTAGATTATGCTTGGCAGCACATCAGTTGAGTACTATGTTTCAGAAGATATACATCCTGGGACAAATGTTTCATTATTTCTGATAAAAAAGTCAAAATTTTTAGACAGCACTTTGGCGTAGTACTTAGCACTGTTGCATCTGCCCCATGTTCATGTAATCTTTTTCATGTTATCATTTTTTCACTTAAGTATTATTATTTTTTTATTAATTAAAGACTCTAAATTAGCCTAGTGTAAATGACTACCCAGGCCAGGTGCTCTATACAGTCACGTTCTTCTGCTTGCACTTGATCGTCTTCTTTCGGCTGCTCCCGTTAGGGGTCACCACAGCGGATTATCTTTTTCCATATCTCCCTGTCTTTTGCATCTTGTTCTGTTACACCCATCATCTGCATGTCCTCTCTCACCACATCCATAAACCTTCTCTTAGGCCTTCCTCTTTTCCTTTTCCCTGGCAGCTCTATCCTTAGCATCCTTCTCCCAATATACTCAGCATCTCTCCTCTGCACATGTCCAAACAAAAGCAATCTCGCCTCTCTGACCGTTCAACCTGAGCAGACCCTCTGATGTACTCGTCCTAATCCTATCCATCTTCATCACACCCAATGCAAATCTTAGCATCTTTAACTCTGCCACCTCCAGCTCTGTCTCCTGCTTTCTGGTCAGTGCCAACGTCTACAACCCCTATAACATAGCTGGTCTCACTACCGTCCTGTAGACCTTCCCTTTCACTCTTGCTGATACCCGTCTGTCACAAATCACTCCTGACACTCGTCTCCACCCATTCCAACCTGCCTGCACTCTCTTTTTCACCTCTCTTCCACAATCCCCATTAGTCTGTACTGTTGATCCTAAGTATTTAAACTCTGCTTGCACTTTATGTTGCTGCTAACATTCTGGCTGACCTTGACCCTGTTATGGAAAATAAAGGGTCAGAAGAGGGATAAATCATTAACATAATTGTGTTTCATTCACTGATTTATTTGTATATGTATTTGATTCACACTTCCCTATATTACGTCTAACCAAGCAAATATATACATTTGAAAAACCTGTCACTTACAATCAATGTACTAGTGCTGTTCTTACTTTGACTCAACTGGCCAGACATACACCACTCATTTACAAAAAGTCAAGAAATATGTAAGGTTGAGGAAAAACAGTATTTATAATGGAAAAATGTGTGATAATATAGGGTGGTACGGTTATGAAGAGGTAAAAACCGATGCTTTATAGCTCCAGAGCAATGTGTTCGCATCCTCAGTACTGTCTGAGTGGAATGCTAGTTAGGTTGACTGGCGACTATAAATCGGTCCTGTTTGAGCGAGTATATGTGTGAATGTGTCCCACAGTGGACACGCACCACATCCAAAGTTGGTTAACATGTGGCCAGTGATATTGGTACAAGCCAACTAAGCCTGGTGCGCTGTAACATTGTCTTTGAGTCTATGTGATGTGGAATGGTGTGATTTCTTGTGTTATGATTAGAGTTACAGAGTTACTTTCACTCATTTTTGCACTTTTCATATACATTTTATTTGTCTTTAAGAACGTTAACATATTTAGTGTTGCTCATTTTCTGTGAAGGTTTCACCATTTTGTGTGTTTTCTGTGCGGCCATAGTGTGTTATTGATGGCTGCTATGCTCTGCTTCTAGTTCATAATAGGCTCTCAGATTTGGGTGTCACCTTATTAAAGATGGTGATATACTAGTGTGAGTGTTCTTCTACTGGATCAAAGAACCTTTTCAAATCTTCTCATTTCTTTTCTTTAGTGTTAAGGAGCTACTGTGAAGATTTGACTGTTTAGGATTGTTTTACCTGTTACTTGGATTCATGTTATGTTTCCTGATTTTAAGTATTCCTCATTCTCCTGTTATTGACCAGTGAACAGCTAAATGGCCAAATTTTAAGTTGTATACAGTTAAATGAAACTGACACTAAAATTTGTTTTGCAGGTGATTTCGCATTTGTGAAATGTGAAAGTAACTAAAAAGATGGAGGGGAGGGGGGATTGGTTAAAGGTTTTTTATGTGGGAAACAAGGAATATCACTCCTTAATGTCTCATTCACACTGTTGAGTTTACCGGTGTTCTTTGCACCAGCTGCATAATGCATGTGTTCATGCCACATCGGTAAAGTCAATTCTATTTCTGTCTCTCATTCACATCACCAAGAAGGAGTGCAGTACGCTTTCATTAAAACTGCGACATGCTGCATGTTTTCCACAAGAAAACACACCATCCTTAACATTTCTGTGTTTTTCCCTTCATAGGCGAACTCGGTACAAAGAAAATTGCCAATGCCAAATCACACTTACATGGCAGCCCCCTTAGCCTATTTCAACGTATTCACACTTCTGTGATTTTTTTCTTTTGCCACTTGAAATCTTTGTTTAAATACTAAATGACTTGCAGACAGACATTTCCAAACAGTGCTTGCAGACCAGCTGCATGTCAATATACAGCATGTTTCTAAATGTATTTCATGCACTTTCCTAAAAAGTGAGTTTTTTAATTTGAGTTGGCCATCAGTAAGACAAAAAAGGTGTCCAACAGTGTTACATGAATAAGTCTGGAGATTTCTAACATAAAATATTTGGCTCCTGCTCAGAGGTGACTAACTTGGAATTAAGCTTGCATTTAAATTTTAGAACTTCCTCGATTCTAGGTTAATCTAGGCTAACAAAAATCTTTAGGCTATATGAGTTATATGGCCTCATCTTCCATAATGTCTCACAATTTAATTTTGCTGGCCATTGAAATGTCATGTTCACTTACTGTGCTTTTTAGACTCTCAATAAGGAGCAGAATTATAGTATTAAGCAGTTGTGAACACTGGCCCGCACAGACAGACGGACAACATTGTTTCACCACACACCATTTATTTTCACCAATATTATTTACAAAATGGCTCACGTGCACCCCAGTGCCTTCTCGACCGAATTCCCCAAAGTCCAGGCCCACAGTCTCTTGTGCCTTCCTGGCCGCCTCAGTCCTTCCTCTTGCTCAGTCCACTTCCACCCGACTTCCACACCATGACTGGAGGGAGGCGGCCCTAAATAATGCCCCGGATGAGCCCCAGGTGCTTCCGCCATCTGTTCCTTGGCCACGCCCAGCGTGGCGGAAGTGTCGGCTGCCTTCCTGGCAGCTCTCCGGCGCCACATAAAGTCTTCCCCGCACTTCCTGGTGTGGCGGAAGTGTCGGCTCCCGGGATAATTAGGCACTGGGCGCCGCCTGGCGGTGGCCACGGGTCCCTGCAGGGCTGGGCTTCCATGCCCTGTACCCGAGGCCCCTGAACCAGGACGGACGCCCCACTCTGTCTGGAGGAGGCACTCGCCTCCTCACGCCCTCCAAGGTGTCCCGCCGGGCTCCAGCCCCAGCCGCTGACCGACGGGATAAACCGGCATCGGAGCGCCGCCTGGCGGTGACCACGGGCCCCTACAGGGCTGGGCTTCCATGCCCTGTACCCGTGGTCCCCCAACAGAACCAGGACGGACGCCTCGCGGTGTGGAGGAGGCACAAGCCCTCCTCTCGCCCTCCAGCGCCCCGCCGGGCTCCAGCTCCGCCGGCGACTGCATGGGATCAACCGCATCGGGCGCCGCCTGGCGGTAACCACGGGCCCCTACAGGGTAGGGCTTCCATGCCCTCAACCCGTGGCTCCCAACAAAACCAGGACAGACGCCTCGCGGTGTGGAGGAGGCACAAGCCCTCCTCTCGCCCTCCTGCCCCGCCGGGCCCCAGCCCCGCCGGGGACCACAGTGCCCCACCGCTAGCGAGGACACGGGTCCAACGGCACAACCCGAAGGGCAGCACGCCCCGGAGAGGGTCCTACTATGTCCCCAGGGTCCGCCACGCACCCTGGGACATCTTCTTCGCACCCCGCGGCGCAAACGTGCCCTCTGGCCTGCGCCGCCTCGCCCCAGTTGTCCCCCCAGCTGGGTCACTATTGGCCTCCCGGCGTGGAGCTCTCCGCAGAGCGCCCGCTTCAGGAGGGCAGGTCCCTGACGACGCCGTTCTCAGCGCCGCCGGGCTTCGACCTGTGGAAAAGGAAAAGAGGGCCAGAAGCACTGCCAGGACACTCATCCCGAGCGCCCTGCCGGTCTCCGTACTCGCAGTGCTCCCGCCCCCTTCCGACAGCCCCCGACTTGCCTGCTGAAGTCCTCCGCCGCTGGTTCCGTGCCCGCCCGCCGCCCGCTGCACCGCCTCACAGGCAGCTCGCCCAGCCGCCCAGGGGACTTCCTCTGCCCGCACAGAGGACGCCCTTTTCCGACGCCACACCAGCGCCGCGTCTCTTCCTATCGGAGGAACCGCATTCACCCTTCGGTTCCTCCTTCTTTCTTGGACGCGCTGACGGTCTGGGTCTGAGCACAGCGAAAGCTCAAATCCAGCCCCGCTGCGCCCAGGCAGAGCGACAGGAGACAGCTGCAGGCTTGAGCGCAGGGCGCTAGGACCCAGGGCACTCGCAGCCCCGATCCTACCAGCCCCTGCATATTCGAGCTCCTCGCCGCGCTAGCCGTCTGCACCGCGGCGTCTGCTGTCGGGAGGTTGCTTACTTGAGCTGATCGTCCCGTAACGGTCACAGCCATGTTCGCAAGCCTCCCCACTTGCTTTACGGGACGGTAATACTCACCACCCCGCCGTGTTCTGCCGGCCTCCGGTTCCAGCGCCGCCCGATCCTCCGTCTCACGCGGGCGCTCTCCCGACGCGACCGCCTTTCCCTGCCAGCTGCTCACATTGAGCGGCGAGAACACGAGCAGCTCCTCTAAAGACGGCTTGGCGGGCCGAAGGGACTCCTCCGACACACGCCGAGCCGCTGGTGGAGAGAGAGACAGACGCCGGTGGGCTTACCTGTTCATCAGCTCCACGCGACGCCTGCCTCCTCTGGGCCACTCCCTCTGGCCCAATCGGGTTCTTCTCTGACACGAGACTGGCATTCCTTGGGCCCGCCTCTATCCAATCATCGGCGGGCACACAAGACACACCGCCAATCCCGTGCCTGTCAGCGGCGGGACCTCCGCCCGCGCCATCTTGTCTCCCCTGTTCTGGCTGCGAAGACGTGCTCTTCGCCGCACCGCAGCTGCGGCTCGATTTCGCTCCTCAGCGGCCGCCGCCGCTGCCGACAGCCCGTGGCCCGGCGTGCTCCTGCCACAGACGCGATCCGTTCGCCCCTCCCGCGGAGAACAAGGTACATCCAACCGCAGGGCAGGGTACTCACCTCCCGAATCCGCCGTGCCGAGGCCCCTGCCTCGGTTTGGCCTTCAGCGGCAACGCCGCCTGGCTGTCCATCTCAACAGCGCTGCCTCTCGGAGCCCGCTGCGCCCAGCGAGGCCCGCCTCCTCCTCCGCACCCGGGATGGCCTCTCTTCAGTCCGGCGGCGGTTTCCGGTAAACGCCGCCGGGTTGCACGGCCGCTCCCGGCCAGTGTGTGGGGTCCGCTGCTGCGCCGGGCCGTTCACAGACATTCTTGATTTTGATGCAGGTCCCCGCCTTACACCAGGCGGAGCATCCTGCCGACTACGCCACTGTGAACACTGGCCCCGCACAGACAGACGGACAACATTGTTTCACCACACACCATTTATTTTCACCAATATTATTTACAAAATGGCTCACGTGCACCCCAGTGCCTTCTCGCACCGATCTCCCCAAAGTCCAGGCCCACAGTCTCTTGTGCCTTCCTGGCCGCCTCCAGTCCTTCCTCTTGCTCAGTCCACTTCCACCCGACTTCCACACCATGACTGGAGGGAGGCGCCCTAAATAATGCCCCCGGATGAGCCCCAGGTGCTTCCGCCATCTGTTCCTTGGCCACGCCCCAGCGTGGCGGAAGTGTCGGCTGCCTTCCTGGCAGCTCTCCGGGCGCCACATAAAGTCTTCCCCGGCACTTCCTGGTGTGGCGGAAGTGTCGGGCTCCCGGATAATTAGGCACTGGGCGCCGCCTGGCGGTGGCCACGGGTCCCTGCAGGGCTGGGCTTCCATGCCCTGTACCCAGGCCCCTGAACCAGGACGGACGCCCACTCTGTCTGGAGGAGGCACTCGCCTCCTCACGCCCTCCAAGGTGTCCCGCCGGGCTCCAGCCCCAGCCGCGACCGCACGGGATAAACCGCATCGGAGCGCCGCCTGGCGGTGACCACGGGCCCCTACAGGGCTGGGCTTCCATGCCCTGTACCCGTGGTCCCCAACAGAACCAGGACGGACGCCCCCTCGCGGTGTGGAGGAGGCACAAGCCCTCCTCTCGCCCTCCAGCGCCCCGCCGGGCTCCAGCTCCGCCGGCGACTGCATGGGATCAACCGCATCGGGCGCCGCCTGGCGGTAACCACGGGCCCCTACAGGGTAGGGCTTCCATGCCCTCAACCCGTGGCTCCCAACAAAACCAGGACAGACGCCTCGCGGTGTGGAGGAGGCACAAGCCCTCCTCTCGCCCTCCTGCCCCGGCCGGGCCCCAGCCCCGCCGGGGACCACACAGTACATTATCAAGATTTTCTACTTAAATATATGTACTGTATAATTATCAGCAAAGGATTCATGCCCTGGAAAGAATCTTTACAGGAGTAGGAGTTGAGTGACAGTGGTAAAGATGATCGATGAGCAACACAGCAAAGTCGGCAACACAGCATTGGATATGAAGAGCTTTGATGAAACAGACCTCAGTCCACAATAGTGATAAAGCATTAGCTAGAATTACATAGTTGGGGAGTAGGTGTGTGAAAGGACAAGGGTCATACACTTCTGTATGTTATCAAAAAGGTTTATGATAGTTAGAAGTACAACCTGGTGTTCTGTGGTTTTTGGAATATGTAAATTAGCACCAGCAAACAATTGTGTAAAGGACTCGAATGGGTGGTAGGCTATGTTGAAAGGTCCAGGATTCTGGTAGCAGATTTGTGGAGATGATAGGTACAATGAAAAACAAATTCACTTTTGACAAGATCTGGGATATGAGAGCTAGATTGTGGCTGACCATGCAAATTATTGTAGTTCAACCTCCATTAATATGTCACAGAGTTACACAGAAGTCGGAACAAGTTGCTTACTTTACCATCACACATACTGCAAAACTTTGTAAAACTTTTGTGATTTGCAAATTTAATTACATAAAATATTCATCTAAATATAAACTAGTAACAATGAACAAAAATACCGTTGATTGTACAGCATTACGTAAAGGTACTGAGAATGATGAAATTCGTACTTTTTTGTGTTATTTTTCCATTTTATGAAAATTAATGCCTTCATTTATGAAATGATGCTCTTGCGTTTTCTCGTAACACTCAGAAAAGTTCATTTTCACATAATATTTCAAATTCTTGTTACCCCCTAACCTCCTAAGTTTATTAGGACTTTGTGAAAAGCGTCAGAAGAGGGTTAAAATGTCTTTCCCTCTCTTTGTTACTGAATAGTAATGGCAAGTCTTACTAGGGTGTCTACAAGGTGTATATGTGCATTCACAATGTTTTCAGTAGAGTATAACTATAAAGAAAGTTCAGGGTTAGTATTGATTGAAAATGATACCCCCAAGAGAATCTATGCACTTTCCAAAATGTAAATTTATTTTGAAAGATTTTTTTTTCATCATTCCTGCTTTTGAAGCTTATAAATTCACCTTTAAACAGCATCACATAATCAATGGTGTGTTATTAATAGGAAAATCATTTAAGTACATTTTTGCAGCTTTCCCCTGCTGAGTTAGGCAAATCATTAGAGTACTATGGTGGGATTTCCCTTCATACATTAGTTTTTTTTTATTGATTTCTCACAGATCATGTCTTCAGCAAGACTTAAAGTTTTCAGTCAATTTAAGTATTAGTTTATTTGATTTCACGCTACATTATGGTTTTTTTTTTTTTGATATTTTATTTGCCAAACAGCATAATGTGCCTTAAATCTGCGGTGATATTTCATAAAAAAATAAAATTGATGTCTGCTTTTAGTGTTTCAGTTTATGGATGTATTTTTCTGTACTTTTAATTATTTAATATAAGACATAAAAACATAGAAATAAATGCTTATCTATCTATCTATCTATCTATCTATCTATCTATCTATCTATCTATCTATCTATCTATCTATCTATCTATCTATCTATTTAGCTTTGGCTCCATTTTCAATACTTGGTGACCTATGAACTTTAGGCATTCTCCTTTTGCTCCACAGAGGTTTCCTCTTAGGTTCCAGCCTCCTCTCAGGTTACCAGGACATGTTATCTCATCAATTACAGTGTACTGGCATTCTGTCTTTTCTAGTGGTACCTCTATAAGGTGCACCTCCTGAAACGAACTGAGCTGGTGAGGATGGGATGGGTATAAAAATGTGTAGATTCAGAAAGAAAGCTTTCAAATGGATTACGTTATCAACTACATGTCACATAGAGGCACAAATTTTGTTTTATCATTTAACACCTTTATTATCACAGAATTTTACCTTAATATAGCTGCATTATAGATGCCCTACGTGTATAGTTTTAACAGCATGTGGACATCTGCTTTAAGCAAATTGACTTACCAGTTTAGTATAAGCCGACCAAATGTTAAACTACACTTGTACCAGTCACTAAAGTGGGTGCCCAGAGCCCGTCTCTGAACACTGTGAACACTGTGCCACCTGGAGACGTCTCTGTGTCAGCCACCTCCTTCTTTGTGTGGTGTCACCACTACATCACCTTAGCTGATATATCTTGTGGTTATTCAAATATTAATTTCAGACATCTGTTTTGTTAACTAATGTTAATTAATACTTATGTATTTGTTATACATTTTGCTAATAATTAGTAATGGGCCACAGCAACTATAGAAATGAAAACCTGCTCGTGATACATTAACAAGAAGTAAGCTAACACATTTTCCGTATGTGTTATATATCTTATCCTCAGTTAGTTAATGAACTCTTTATTGTGACTGTTTAATTAAAGTCACCAGCAGCACCCTTTCGAAATTCTCTGTTTATCCATCAGACATTTACTGACAGTGAGTGCTGGGAGCAAGTTCAGATTTCCACTCCATTACACGCTTGTGGCATAAATCACATTAATTATAGATACATTACAGAATTCAACTCATTGAGGAAAAATTATATGATCAAGGCTCGTTTTCCTTGACAATAAGCAAGTTAATGAAAATACTAATTACCTGATGGCGTGCAGGAGTATTTTTCCTGCGTCTTCACTTAACTGACAGTCTGGTTTTTAATTAGGTTCTAATTGGGTTATAATAATTCATCTGAGTAATAAAGGTTGATTACATTGTATTGCAAACCAAAGAACACAGGCAATGGACAAGTGTTAACCGCCTGCCCAAGGCTTTCTTTGTTTTGCAGCAATACAGACTAATGTTCTGTTATTTTGTGCCTTTGAATATTACTAAAATATCATATAAAGGGTCACTTTCCATCTAGCTGCTTCATCCAATCATAGAGGTGCAGGGGATTGAAACTGGGGTCAAAGTAGGATGCCCATTGGTACAGAATGCCAGGAAGGATCAACAATGCCTGGGGGAAACACTTGAGCAGACACGGGGAGAACACAAAGTCTTTACTGAAAGTGACCAGACCTGAAATAATGCCACCCTAGGTCATTTTCTAAAAGTTATACTCAAAAGAATATTTTGATGTAGGACCATTATTTTATATAGTTATGATGGGTGGTGACATTGGATATCAATTACATATAAAAGCCTAACCTTTTAAAATCATTGATCTGACTATCCAATATTTTCACTTAATATACTTTTCAAACAATTACGCTATTACAGTTTTCATTTATGATTTTGTGTGCACATTGTGTCATAAATAAAAACCTAGAGAATTAAAAACAATCAATGACCTCATGTTTGGTTGAACACTCTCTTTTCTTTTGTCTTCTTGCTGTTCAGCATGCAATTTTAAAAATTAAATCTTATTTTAAACAATACTTGTCTAAAATGACAACTCTGCTCTGTTTTAAGGACAGGCCACAGAAAAGAGAAATTTGCTTAGACCAGGATGGATTTAATCATCATTTTCATAAATTCTTAGTAACACGGTAAATTCATTAGAGTGGGACACACACCAAACAGCTACCCCATCAACTCTGCCAATGCAGAATGGGCTTTGTTGTGTTGAAAATTCAGTTCTGTCATTTTTTTCTGTTTGGTTTTGTTTTAACAAAGTAATATTTTTACATCTTGTTTTTGTTATAACACCATTTTGTTTTTCATGGGCACTGCCATTTTGTGGACTTTTTATATTGATTTGCTAACCTGGTTGTTTTGCTATGAAGACGAGAAGTAAGCAACACATGATGTGATTGTGACAATGATGTAAAAGCCGCTGTTATGCATTTCCAGGTTGTCTAAGATTGTAGATATTTTATTGAATCCATTTGCATCAGAGTTCTTGGCCTTATTGTTTAAAAATGTGTCTTATTGGTAGTGTTTTTCTGTTTGAGTTTTAGTTAGCATTTTAGGAATTGCCAGCAGCTTTGACCTTCTGATTTTGGGTAAAACCTGTTATTATTTATTTATTTAATTATTTATTTTTTGGCATTTTATTTCCTGAACCATTTACTGTATTTCTGTCCTTACAATTTTGCACTGGTGTAATAAAACACTTGTTAACAAATATTTGTTACTAATAAAGCACATTTAGGTTCAATGAGTTACTTACTGTCACAAACTGAGTTATAGGCAAGAACTGATCTACCAAGCTTGGCTTTTAAGTTCAATGCTTTAGCAGCTACACCACATTTCCTAGAACATTCAACCCTGGTTACAGTTTTGCTTTCACTTACATATATGGAAAATATTATCATAACAGTGTGGTGGATATCTTTGAATTAATTGGAAGTGATTTTTGTGCTGTTCTAAACATTTTCAATTTGACGTTTTTACACAGTATCGTAATGTCTTTGGTTTGTGCTAATATGAATGTATTTTTTAACATTTATTTTATTAATGTTATTCATAGTTTTTCATGTTTAAAACATTATGATTATGTCATTTTGTTGTTATTTATTAATACCTTTGCTAATGTTTTAGTTCAATTTCAAGTTTTTGTTTTTGGAACAAGTATATTGATTTACTTAATTATGTTTCTCTGGATCAAGTTTTCTTCTCTCTTCTCTCTTTCTTCTTCTCGTTATGATTCAATGGAACTTTTAACTGATGTTTAATGCATTTCTTCTCAGTGATGAAACGGTGATCAGTAATAGAGACTCAAAAGACATTTCTAGCCTGATCACTGTCTTCATAGAGTTGTCTGCATACCAGTATCAGGATTTCTCCCAGTTAAAACAGTTTCCTCCCATATCCTAAATATATGTCTTTTAGATTAATCGCTAAGTCTCTTTGTACTAAAGAAAATATTTACATTGCATTTTTAGTATGAGCTATACTACCAAAATTTTATTTTATTTTTTACTTTTTTTTAATTTAACGACAGTCTATGATTATGCTTTAATAATATTTACACCAATTACCAAGAAAGTAAAGGTTTGCTCGATATATATTGGCCACAAAAAAGTAGGAGAAGAAAATTATTACACATTGTTATTGAAGGACAGACATTTCAGTAATCAACCTGAGTAAGCTAATTAGTTCAGGAGAAATATTTAAGACTAGTAAAGTTTATTGTGAAAGTGAATACACTTGACTTGAGCATTCCTAGTTTTCATCCACTTTCTCTGTACGTTTAGCATTCGTTTGCTCAGAGGTTGATGCGCTTTCTGCTTCCTGAGCTGCTCTACCTAGCGGCCCGCTTCTTCTCTTCTTTCATCTGCATCTTTTTGCGTTAAAACTGATTAAGTCAGTGTTTATGTTGCAATTACTTAGTATGTATTCTTTAATTTTTCACTTAAGCTGGCATTTAAGCCTTCAATCTGCCTCGAGAATGATTTAAGATATGAAGAGGTAAGGGAAGTGATGACACCCTGCTGGCCGCTGCCAAGAGTTGATTCTATAATAAAATAAAATAAAATAAAAATAAAAACAGGAATAACCTTGGAGGTCAATCATCACCCAGAAAGTATAGTATAGGATAGTAGACATCACATAGTATATGTGTACCCAATTTCAGGTCAATAAGGCAAATGGTTTGTGAGCTGCAAGTGATTTCAAATCCTGGACAGACAAACAAACAGCCACAGAAGCGTATTATATATAAAGATGTCAGCCTTATTTGCATGCCATCTAAAGGACTCAAAGGAGTTCTACTGGGAAGATGCTGGTATACCACACTCTATGGTGACAGCAGTCCAAAAACAGCCATCCATGGTCATGTACTTTAAATACAAGTCAGGGTTCAGAGCTCAGATTGAGGCGAAAGTTTTATTTGTTAGGGAAAATGCCTTGATTCCCAAAGTGACTCAGCAGGAGTAAAATCATTGCCATGGAAATAAAATGTCCATATATTTTGGGGAAAAGGAAGAAGAAGTAAGAAGTTGTTGTATTATGATATAGTTAGACATGAGTAAGTGGTCAGTCTGCCACGATGATAAAGTAGGGACTAACGTAGGTTTTAGGTGTATTGGTCAGGTCAGTGAAGTTTAGTTTGATAATCAGTGTTTGATCTCTGCTTCTAATCACTTCATATATTCATTCCTGTCCTGTGTCTTAAAAATAAAAAGTATTATTTTGATATATCTAAACTTTATTCACAATCTGTTTCAGGGTTGACTATCTATTGTTAAACACTGTTAAACATCACTACAGTGAATGCTCTGATAGTAACGGCCTCTAGAATGTCACCTCTCACGCCAGCATGCTCCGTATAGGCGCTGGGATGCGGGAGGAGATGCCCTTCGATCACATCCATTTAAAAGTCACCTTGTCAATTTCACAACAGCTCAGCCTCTCAGATGCATTGTGGTTTGTGTATTGTGTGCTTTCAACCACCTTTTATACTTTTCTGCGCCGGTGGGTAATAATAAGAGGCGCACATTGTGAGCCTTACGTACGAGTTACAGAGTTGGTTAAAGCCTCAGAACATCACCAAAGCTAGGTGTAAACACTGCAACAAGTGTTGGAAAAATCTTAAATAAGTTAGAGATGCTTGGAAGACAAAGTTTTGTCACAGCCAAACAAAATGATACGTTTGTTCATCCATATAACAGAAATTCCTGCAACAAACTGCAGCTCAGTTTGGTTTGCTTTCTGCCTTGAGTCAGATGCTGTGAGGACTGGCACTGCAGCAACACCCCTGAAGTGAATTAAAAGTGTTTGAGAATGTTATGTTATAGAATACATTTACTACTGAAATAAACTAATCATACATTATATAGTATGCAATTATACAATATTTGTTTCATATAACAACTTACTCCAATTCAGGGTACCCTGGGAAGAGCCAATCCAAGCTGTAATTTGTTCAAGGCATGAAACAGAACCAGAGAGGGCCATACTCAACACTAGGCCAGTTAGCCTAACGTGCACTTCTTTGGGCATGTGACATGAAAACTGCAAAGCCTGGAGGAAAACCTATGCTGACATTGTGAGATTGTGTAGATCTCACATGAACAGCATTAGAATCCACAAAGCTAGTTCCATGAAGCAGCAGTGGTAGTCCAGCTAAGGTATATACTTATAGAGGGTGCCTACCGCTGGTATACACACACTGTAAACTGCAGAGACTGCAGCGGTTCTCGCTTCTTGTGGGATGAGGGCAATGTAATCTTTTTAAATTCATAGAATACAGAAAATAGAATTGAAAATTGAAAAGAAGTCAAAAGATTTATGTTATTTCCAAACAGCAATACAATAAGCATTTTGAGCATGGGAAAGGTGATATACTGTATAAATAGAACGTATTCTTCTTCTTATTATTATTATTGAATACAATACATTAGAAATGGATGAAGTAAATATAAGCACAGTGTGAATTTAATATTTTTATAAAAACATGTGATTATTTTTTCAACAATTGAAGATAATTTTATAGTAATCAACTATTTTTGATATTACTCATGTAGTGTTAATAATTATTGTTATGTATGTATTTATGTATAATAAACACAAAAAAGATCAAGATAAAAAATGAATGCAGGTGGAACTTGAACCACAATGTCAGACAGGCTGTTACCTCTGTTATCTTGACATTTCTCTACACCAGTACTATGATGGTTCATTCCAGTCAGTAAACGTGATACGTCATCATCATATTCTCCAGTTTTTTCACAATTAAATTCAGTATTCAGTGAGGATGGATCTTTGTGGGCCTCATAACCATGAAATCCAGTAGTGAAAGTTTTTTGCAAATAACCAAGAACTTCTTGTCAGGCAGTGAATCATATTTACATACTGTACATGTACAGTATATTGAAGCCCAGTTCCTTTCTGACTGAGGTGTCTCTGTGTATAGTTTGCTTGTTTTTTACTGAGCTTGTGTCAGTTTCCCCTGATATTTGAATAATTTAAGATGGCACACAGTAGATACACACACAAGCCTGTGCCTAGAGTTTGACTGGCATCAGTAGTCATGCCCACTGAATTATAAGTACAGGCACAAATGTCAAAAATAAGCAAAAGAGGATAATTATCATTTGTAAATGAAAAAAAAATGTGATATGGTTTGTTATTGTGTTGCTTTATTGATAATTTTTAAAAAGGCAAAAAACTGCTTTTGTCAGGCTGTTTTAAAGGGTTGAAAAGCAATGGCAGGTAATAGTTAGTGTGTCACAGCTGTAAATGGCAACATGTCAAATAAAACAAATCTTGTAATGATTGAAGCCACAGTTCATTCTGCACTAAAGTCTTCAATAAAAAAGGTCTATCTATCTATCTATCTATCTATCTATCTATCTATCTATCTATCTATCTATCTATCTATCTATCTATCTATCTATCTATCTATCTATCTATCTATCTATCTATCTATCTATGTGTGGTTATCATGTACCCCCAATGCTTAGATTGACTGGTGATTTCAAACTGTATGCTTGGTGATTCTCACTGTATGCTTATTGCTATGTACCCATAGCTGCCATAATAAGCTTTACCTCCCTAAAGTCTAAAATCTATCTATCTATCTATCTATCTATCTATCTATCTATCTATCTATCTATCTATCTATCTATCTATCTATCTATCTATCTATCTATCTATCAAAGCTAGCTAGCTAACTACTAATTTTACTTTTTCATAACACATATAATAAATAAAAAAAATATTTTTGAACAGATGTTTAGTTTTTTTTTCCTGAATTGTTCAATTATATTAGAATATGAATAACTGAAGAAGTTGTCTGAGTGCAAAAAGCAGCCTCCTTCTAATGAAAATTTACAAAATAGTGTTATCTCAGTGCAGTCATTTTACTTGAAGTATATTTGCATATTAAAGAACATGTCTAGACTTAGAAAGTGATATATTTGGTAGATATAACATTCCATCTTTGTAGCACAATGAACGGAGTGGAATTATTGATACACAAGGATATTCAGTTTGTTCATTCTTAAATTGTTTTTTGATCTACAAGTCATTGTGTTATCAAAATTGAAAAACTGAACAAGACAACATTGATTATGGCTAATGTATAACTGTCCAATTAAGATAACATTTTTTCTGAGTGTTTTTTTCCAGCTCACAAATATCATACTTTACAGATCTATGGAGTTTTCTTTGTTCATTTATATTATTGCCATCACAAACTGCTTACCTCTTTATTGCTACCAATTTGCTGTCTTTAGTCAAATCTTCTAACTGTAACATCTTTGTAATTTTTGTCCTTGTTCCACTTAGAATAGAATAGAATAGAATAGAATGCCTTTTATTGTCACTGTACATATGTACAATGAAATTAAAAGCAGCTTCTTCAGTGCAGACATATATGTAGAACAGAACAAGTAAATAAACAAATGTTACAAAAAGTTGAAAAGAACTTGCAAAAAAGTTCTGTGACGCTATATACATATGGAAAGAATAATAACTATTGCACTATTGGGTTATTGCACATAATTTAAATATTGCACAATAATGATGATCATGTGCAGTGAGTAGTGGATGTTGGACCCTGAGAGTAATGATATTGTTATTGTACAGTATACAGATATTGCACAGTTATTATCAGTACCATTTAGATTTGGATATTGCACAGTTAATGGATAGAAGGAAGTCCAGGGGTTGGGGGGGTTAGACTGTGTAGTCAGTGTATGTGTGAGTTTAGAATGGTTATGGCTTTTGGGAAAAAACTGTTCTTAAATCTGTTTGTCCTTGTTGTGATGCACCTGTAGCGCCTCCCTGAAGGCAACAGGTCAAACAGATCAGAGCCAGGGTGGGAGCTGTCCTTGATGATGTTTTTTGCTCTGCTGAGGCAGCGGGAGGTGTATATGTCCATCAGGGAGGGGAGAGGGCAGCCGATGATCTTCTGTGCTGCCTTTACTACTCTTTGAAGCCTCTCCCTGTCTGCCATGGTGCAGCTGCCGTTCCATACTGTGATACAGTACGTCAGCAGGCTCTCAATGGATGAGCGGTAGAAGGTCAGCAGCAGGTTGGAGTCCAGGTTGTGCTTTCTGATGACCATCAGGAAGTGTAACTGCTGCTGAGCCTTCTTGATGACTGCTGTGATGTTGTCTGTCCAGGAGATGTCAGCGGGGACGCAGAGAAACCAGAAGGTATGGACCCTCTCCACACACTCGGCGTTGATATAAAGGAGTGCTAAGTCGGTGCTGTGCCTCCTGAAGTCAACAATGATCTCCTTGGTTTTCCTAGTGTTCAGAGCCAGATTGTTCTTTGAACACCAGGCTGCCAACTTCTGAACTTCCTCTCTGTAAGCTGCCTTGTCTCCCTTTGGGATGAGTCCAATCATTGTGGTGTCGTCAGCAAACTTGACGATGAGGTTGTTGTTGTGGGCTGGACTGCAGTGCAGTGTAGAGACAGTGCAGAAGGGGGCTCAGCACACAGCCTTGTGGGTGTTCAGTGTGTGACTGGAGGAGTGGTGGGGGCCGAGTCTCACAGTCTGGAGCCGGTTGGTAAGAAAGTCTTTTATCCAGACACATGTGAGAGGGGAGAGGCCAAGAGTGGCCAGTTTGGTGATGAGAATGTCAAGAATGATTGTTTTAAAAGCTGAGCTGTAATCCACAAAGTGCATCCGGACATAGCTCTGCTGCTGCTCTAGATGGCTCAGCACAGAGTGGAGAGCAATGGCGATGGCGTCTTCTGTGGATCTGTTAGCCCGATATGCGAATTGGTAGAGATGGATCTGTTTGCACGATATGCAGATTGGTAGGGCTTATAGTGCAGCTCATAATAATATTTTGATCTGATTTTTCAATTCAATCTACTCCAGCTAGGAGGTAGATAGATAGATAGATAGATAGATAGATAGATAGATAGATAGATAGATAGATAGATAGATAGATAGATAGATAGATAGATAGATAGATAGATAGATACTTTATTAATCCCAAGGGAAAATTCACATAATCCAGCAGCAGTATACTGATACAAAAAAAAAAACCCAAAAAAGACCAATATTAAATTAAATAGAAATAAAAATGCATGTAAAAGCAGACAATAACTTTGAATAATGTTAGCATTTACTCCCCCGGGTGGAACTGAAGAGTCGTATAGTGTTGGGAGGAACGATCTCCTCAGTCTGTCAGTGGAGAAAGACAGTGACAAAAGTCTGTCACTGAAGCTACTCCTCTGCCTGGAGATGACACTGTTCAGTGGATGCAGTGGATTCTTCATGATTGACAGGAGTTTGCTTAATGCCCATCGCTCTGCCACAGATGTTAAACTGTCCAACTTTACTCCTACAATAGAGCCTGCCTTCTTAACAAGTTTGTCCAGGTGTGAGGCATCTTTCATCTTTATGCTGCCTCCCCAGCACACCACCGTGTAGAAGAGGGCACTGGCCACAACCGTCTGGTAGAACATCTGCAGCATCTTATTGCAGATGTTGAAAGATGCCAACCTTCTAAGAAAGTATAGTCGACTCTGACCTTTCTTACACAGACCATCAGTATTGGCAGTCCAGTCCAATTTGTCATCTAGCTGCACTCCCAGATATTTAAAGGTCTGCACCCTCTGCACACAGTCACCTCTGATGATCACAGGGTTCATGAGGGGCCTGGGCCTCCTAAAATCCACCACCAGCTCCTTGGTCTTGTTGGTGTTAAGGTGTAAGTGGTTTAAGTCACACCATTTAACAAAGTCTTTGATTAGCTTACTGTACTCCTCCTCCTGCCCACTCCTGATGCAGCCCACAATAGCAGTGTCATCAGCGAACTTTTGCATGTGGCAGGACTCCGAATCGTATTGGAAGTCTGATGTATATAGACTGAACAGGACCAGAGAAAGTACAGTCCCCTGCGGCACTCCTGTGTTGCTGACCACAATGTCAGACCTGCAGTTCCCAAGACGCACAGGTGCTGATTTTCTAAAATATTTGTTTTTAAAGAATAACAATTTTCTAATCTTGATGAGGAATGTACATAGTTGATTTTTCTATGAGAAAAATATTGGCATATGTTTTTGTGAACAGAAATCAGGAGATGAAACTTGAGCCTAAGCTATAAAAGAAGTCAATACCAGGAGATTATAAACTCAAGAACAAAGTCAAAAAGCTAGACTAATTCATAAATTAAAACATCAGAGATTGTCAGAAATAATTAATTCAGTAATCAAAACCAAATTGTTAAGTAAACTGGTAGTTGTAATTCAGTACTAAGATTTGTGACTTTTTTTAAAAATAATAAATATTCTAAATTTACATATTGCTAATCTCAGATATTGTGAAGATCGCAGCACTGTTAAGAAACCCATGCTGATGACATCATGTAGTGCCACTCTAGCAACTGCAAGAATAGCATTGTGATAACAGAACCACAAAATGGCAGTGCCCCCAAAAAATGGTTTTGCAGCAATGCCAGGCATAAAGTTAATAACAAATGTCTAAAGATGATAACTTGCAAAATTAAACATACATACAGCAAATTCCTAGTGATCAAATGTTCCAAAAATATATAATAGCATTGTCACAAAAATTTTTACAAGGTAGAAACATTTTTTAACGTAATCCATATCATAACACCATTTTCACTAGTTATCTTTAAAATGATTAGCTTTCCAAATAGCACTTAACTTCAGAAATGAATATTACTACTTCCGCAGTTTTCAAAATCATAAAGCAAAAACATGCAAATAAAGTATCCAGAGAACAGTACAAGATGTTTCACTTCAGTATGTAATGATTTCAATTTGAACAGCTTTCTTAATCATCTAGATATATAATAGCTTCAGTTTTCCTGTACAGTATAATTAAACAAGATCAACCACAATGTCTTGCATTGTGAATCATATAGACTGATTTCACTTTTAAATACTGATTTAATTAAATAATACTTTATTATTTTAAAAATCATTTAATCAAAGGTAGATTGTCACTTCCAGATCTGCTACATATGTTCAATGAAAAATATACATCATATATATCTGAGACCCCTGAGGGTGTTATTGTCTCCGAATATGCTAAAGGCATTCAACAGAGTCAAAAGGGATTACATATTCAACATTTTACAAGAATTTAGTTGTAAACAAGTTCAGTTCAGTAAAAAATGTAAATATTAGCACATGGCCCTTGACACAAATTGTTTTTGCTGTTGCATATCAGCCATTTGTCGTTTACATACACAGTTAACCAAAAATTGTTGAGTTTTAAAGAACAAAATTGAAAATAAATGTATTTATTTATAGTGATAATCTATTCATTTATATAATTACACTAGATTCTGAATTTTTGCATGTGTTAAACAAGGAATAAGATTTATTTCAGCAAGGGTTTGTTACTTCTTTTTAAAAGTTTTACAAGTAAGTCCATATTTTAACATCTGAATAAAGGTTAATGCTGCTGCTTTATGGATTCAAGGTCTAGTCCTGCACACAGTTGGTGTCTCTGTGGAGTTTGCATTTTCCCCTGATATTTGTGTGATTCCAATTATGGACTGGCTGAGTTTGATTGTAGGTGTGAGTTTAACTATGAACCAGGGAGAATTTCTGCCTCAATCCAGGCTACCTCTTTTCTTGTATTTGGATAGGCTCCAGAACCTTATGACTCTGGTCTGTATGTTATGCTTATGTCACACAATAACTTAAAGATTGAATGAAGATTGAACTTGAAGATTGATGAATTTGAACAATCATCTAGAACAGGTTAAACAGCAACTTGATTCCATATTCATCTAACATTAGCTGGAAGAATTAACATAATTAAAACATGTAACTACCTAAATATCTTTTCCAGTGCAAGCTTTTCCTAATTTTCAGTTTAATTAGTGGAGAGTAATTGGTAGGGCTTTGAGACTCTAGAAGGAATATCATATTGTGAAACCCACACTGGCATGAATTACTGTAGACAGAAAATTAGGTAGTTAATCATCATCATGATCATCACCATCATCCCTATCCTAGGCGTCTTTCCTCAGACCTTTCTAGGGCAATACTCACTCCCACAACGATCAAGAGATATTATCTCTCCAGCATATCATCACTGAGCCCCTCCATCTTTTCCAAGTGGGCTTTGTCTGGCATATATCCTGTGAGAGTTGTCCGAGAGCACCCAAACTACATACCCAAACCGCAATTTGGACAAGCACCTTCTCCTCTCTGAGGTCCTTCCATATTGCTGAGCTCCCTTCTCTGTCAAAGAGAGGTAGCCCAACAAACTTGTCCAGGAGCTTTATTTTAGAAATGTGTACTTAATATGTTATGCTTTTATTTAATACCCAGAGCTTATAACCATAACTGAGGAGAAGGGTGTGGATTGACCAGTGACCTTGAATTTGAGGTCGTGGTGATGGTGTTTATGTTTTTTTTACTCCTGCTGATTCATAGAGCTATGTTATCTAGAGATAAAATTGGTCTAAGCAGATGAGTTAGATGAAGGATAATCCATAATTTGACCAATGTTTCCATTAAATGTAAGAGAATCTTACCTAGAATGGAGACACTGGCACTCACTCCTTGGGCAAGATTTGGAAGTGGTGTTCAACAGTGAGTCCCTGGTGGCCAGCTGGCACATATAGCTCAGCTGTGCTCAGCCCAAAAACAAAAATGTCACAATGTGGATTCAAAACCCACAAGGTGATAGATAACACATCTCACCTGAAACTTATCCAAGTAAAGTAGAAAGCTGTGGCTGTCCTTCTGCCCTATATGTGCTAATGTGAGTTTGTACATCTATAAAGTTCCTGAAAATGCAGCATCAATCTGATTGTTTGGCACTTATCTCTTTTTAATAGTGATCATAATATTTGAGAGCAGAAGTGTTACTGCAAATTGCACCTTTACAAATTCACCATATATTTCTTGTTTCCCTAAAACAGACTGTTCACAATAAAGGCCTTTAGAGGATTGCACACAGGTAATGTATTTTGCATCTAAAGAACAACTTCATTCTAAATATAACCTCTGAAGGAATATTTCTTCCATCATATCCAAGTCAGAGACCTTGCTAAAAGCAACTTAGCTCACTACCCTAACCTTATTCCATTATCTACCACGAAGATTTTTTTTTTCTTTTTACAAAATGCCACTACTGATAATGGAAGTAAGTCAAAAATTGTAACAGTGGTTTCACAATAAAGCATTCTTAGATAATCTGAGTTCTTGGCAAGTGAAGCTTACAAACGGATTCTAAAATAACGAATGGAAGTAAGTCCAGATACATATTTCTTTCATCCATACATGGGTTATGGTCTAATTTAGTTAAAAATTATATATTTCATACATCTCTTGCACACGCACACAGACCAAGTACACACTAGGGACAATTTAGGATTGGCAATGCACCTAACCTGCATGTCTTCAGATTGTGGGAGAAAATCAGAGCACCGAGAGGGAACCCATGCAGACACGGGGAGAACATGCAAATTCCACGGAGGGAGGACCCGGGAAGCAAAATCCAAGTCTCCTTACTGTACCACTGTGCCGCCCTACCAGAATACAATATTTAACAAATTATCACAACATTGGTTCACTGTAATTCTTCATCCTCATCGCTCTCTTTTGCATAATAGAAGATAGACATTGCTTAATGAGGTTTCTACCACGATAATGCTCACCACTCTAATAGGTTCCTTTTATGAATTAGAGAAATCCTAACCCACCTACTATAAGTCTTGTAGAAAAGGCTCAATACAAGAGAAGAAGCCACACTGTAAGAAGTCCTGAACATGCCTGTGGAAAAGCAAAGGGAGTTCTAGGCGATGCTATACCCTGTATGTATGCTGCATTGCCAAGAATTAAACAAAGGTAGTAGAATGAGCATGTGAAAAAGATGTAATAAGTGGAAGCATGTACTTTACCAGTGCAGGTGATCCAGCAGAGCCAAAGGTTTCTGACCTTTGAACCAAAGTAAATGGAATAGAACTCCAAAACTGGCAACACCAGACTGCCACTCAAGAGTACACAACTGCAGAAGGAAACATATGGGACAACGTTGCTCTTCTAACAAATCAAGCAGATGAGAAGTTTCCCTTGGAGACCTGGTACTATCAGGGTGATGGTTGGCTCAGGGTGTGAGGACACTAGGGCCTCAAGAAGAAGAGTAGAGCTACCTGAAAGTGGTCCTAGACTAAGGATATTTTGCTGTGTGTCGGTAAGCCATCAAACTAGAAAATTTGTGAAGACCCTTTTGAACAGGACAGGAAGCAGGATTTTGTTTCTGTTTTGTTTATTTGTACTTTATGTTCTCCCTTTCATGTGTTTTTATTAATGAAGAAACACTTTTTGGTTTCCTGGGTGGGGATAGCTGTTAAAAAAAGGTAGCCTCATATCTGTATACATATGAAAGTGTTTGAAAGTTTAATGATTGTACCCAAAGCAAGCAGATAGGGAAGAAAAATTACCAGGAAATAAACATATTTAAGAGGAGAAGACAAAGGCATGGTAAGGCTACTAAGAAAGGAAAGAGAAGACAATAACAAAATGTCAACATAAATCCAAGGAGCAAAGTTAAGGAAACAAAATAAAGATCCTAACACATAAGTGCCTTTTAGCTACCTATAACACCAAAAAGAGCAGAAGAGAGTATCAGAAACCAAGAAATCTAAAAGCAGGATGCTAAAAGCATCTTATATCAGTGGAGCATGACGATAAAATGTGTCATGTGACTTCTATATCATGTAACTGGCAACAGAAGTAGCAATGGTAAACAACATGGCCTCACCAATACAAGCATCAACAGTAAATGGTGGTAACCATACTTAAGTAGACAACAAAATGGTGTTGCCATTATTAATGTATAGAAAGACATCACCGACACATGTCAACTCAGAAAATAACTTCCTAGTGATAAAAAAATAAAAATAAATAAATGATACAATGGATGAATATATAAACCTTCACTTCTTGACACTGGCTAATGGTAAAATTAATAACCAGACTAGCATGAATGTGTTTGGGATGAAGGAAATAACCAGAGTACCCAAAAATAAAACAGCAAGAACACAGGCAGTAATTTAGCCAGAAATTAACGAATGGCCTTGGAGCTGTGAGGTAGCCATCCAAGCTACTATACCAGCATGTGACATTTCTAACATAATGGAGGAATTTTTTGTTTTTAGTATATTTAGTTTCTGTTATTAGTTTCATTATCTTTTCTTATGTAGTATAACCATGCTGGCTTTCTGAAGATACATTAGTAACAACATTAAAAGTAGTTTATCACATATAGCATTATAAATACTTGTGATAATAATTTTTTTTATCCTCTGCTACATGTGAAATATGAAAATACTTTAAAATGTATGTTTGTTAATAAATTGTTGCTTTTTTGATTCAAAGAAGAGTTCTTTATAATTAAACACTTGCCTAACCAAGCAGTTTTGGGATACAGAACCAATACAAGCTGTCCTTGTTGCATTCTGTAGCATTCCCTCATATTTCACCATAAGCAAAATCTGTACCATTAGCACATACATTTCTATTTTATCTACATTTTTTTCTTCATGTGCAAAAGCATGGCAAAATGTATTCTGGTCCACAGTGTGGAAAGAGCGGCAAGCATTGGAAGCACTTAACTGAAAACACTTTGATGGCTTCTCCATTATTAAAAAATCTGTTAGCCTGGGAATGTGGCCTTTGACAAGCTTACAGAAGGATTTTAGCTCGGTCCAAATGAGTGGTGTAATATGGAATTGGTAGCATGATTGGGCAGGAAGACAGTGAACAAGGCAGATGATAATGCATGGAGCTGCATGGATTGAGCTGTTGAAGATCAGGGTGGCAGAGACTGTGTGAATAACCCCTAGGGAGTATTATCATTTGGTTTTGTTATAAATTCTTTTTCTCTTTATATTTCACATTCTCCTGAATTTTAATTTTTACTTTTGTTTTGAATTCAACTGAATCTGATTCAGATGATTTTTTTTTTCATTTAAGGATGTCTTCCAGCAACACCATGTTGTTTTATTATGGTTACTGCCATTTTGGCTTCAATATCTACAGTACAATGTTGCTGGGCTCAGGAAGTCAAGTCAGAGGTCATTAGGTATAAAGGTCTGCAATAAGACTTCTTGGTCATCCAAGTTTGTGGAAAAAAATCTTATTGTTGTGACTAAATTTTTGTTTTATCGTTTTCTGCTTAAAAAGCCAATGCATTGATCATTTTGCATTGCACTGCATGAAAAAAGATGGAGCCAGTATACCTGTCAGTTTGCAGGAGGTTGTTGTTTCTTTTTGTGTTGCTCAATCTGTACTTGATTTTCCATGTCTGTAATAAGTTATGACCATCAAACCCTTATGAATATTCGTTCCATTGTTATAGGATCGTGTGATGGATTTAAAGAGAGTGTTTACTCTCATCGTTCCTGTAGCTTCATAGTGGTGGAGTTAACTATGGAAACCTTCGCCTCCTGGAATCTTCACAACTGTTAATGAGCGATTTGCGCCGATATTAAAATTACAGTTTTTTATGTTAGATCTTTATTGAAAAAAAGCTTTTATTTTAAATGAAGCTTTTGTCTCTCATGAATTGGACTTTTTATTTCTGACAGAGATTTGGCTGAGTGAGAGTGACCTGAGCCTTTTTTCTGAACTTTCTTCACTGGACTGTAGTTTTTTTTAGCACTGCCAGGTCTACAGGCCGTGGTCGAGGTCTGGTTGTAGTTTTTAAGAATCATTTTAAATGTTGATTAATACCTACTGAGACCTTTCTTCAGCTTTGAGGTTAAATTGATTAAGGTGGATCTCTATGTCTTGGTGTATTTAGTTTTAGGTGTTTTGCTAGAAATTCACTTGCTTATTAGCTTATGAGTTTGAGTGGTTACATTTTTCAGTTTATATTGTCTTCATCTTATGTATGCATTGCTCTTTATGTTTGTGTGTTTGTATATTTGTGTTAATGTTTTCTTATTCCGTTTCTTTTTAATCATTCTTTATCTGGCTTTTATTTCAGACTATTACCTTTGAATTCTATGTAAAGCACTTTGGTTAACTTCCAGTTGTTTTAAATGTCCGATATAAATAAAATCATAAATAAAAATAAAATAAATTGATCATATTGACTTTGATTTTTGGAACTAATGTTATGCTTGACCACAGATTGGTTTTGCTTTTTGGTTAACAAACTTTGCATGACTTTTTATGTTTCTTTTCCCCATTCTCTTTCATAAAAATCTGCCGCATCTAATGCATTGTTATGGCTGAACAGGGATGAATATTCTTTATTATACAACCAAACAAATTTGTTAAACTTCAAAAAAACGTTATTCTTGTCCAGCATTTCTCAACCTTTAAGTATTTTCGACCCTAATTTTCATAACAGTTTTAATCGTGCCCCCCTCAACATTTTTTTGAAATGTAGATGCATATTTATACCTACTTAACTTTTATCGACATTTATCTAACTCTATATTTATTGTTCTTGTATCAGAATGTAGTTTAAGTTAATTTGTTTTGGTTTCAACAGATATTTTTTTCATATTTTTGATTCTTGTTTTCTTTTATTCACATCTTTGCGCCCCCACTAGGGGGGCCTGCCCCACAGGTTGAGAACCACTGTTCTAGTCAGTTTTGGAATTGAAAAATTGCAAGTGAAATACATTTTAGAGGAAATTTTTTGGAGCTACAGCTAAACAAAACCTTGCCTTTTTGTTCATCACATATGTGTAAGTAAGCTCTCAGTAGAAATTGCACACAGACACAGAGAAAAGGTGTAAACACAACCTCACACACTAACTATCCATCCATCCATCCATTATCCAACCCACTATATCCTAACTACAGGGTCACAGGGGTCTGCTAGAGCCAATCCCAGCCAACACAGGGCACAAGGCAGGAAACAAACCCCGGGCAGGACGCCAGCCCACCACAGGACACACACACACACCAATCACACACTCGGGACAATTTCGAATCGCCAACGCACCTAACCTGCATGTCTTTGGACTGTGGGAGGAAATCGGAGTACCCGGAGGAAAGCGAACCCAGGTCTCCTAATTGCGAGGCAGCAGCGCTACCCACTGCGCCACCGTGCTGCCCATACACTAACTAATAATCCTTAATTTTTACTTTGTTAACTTGTACACCTTTGATTTGCATTACTGAATTAGGGTTTTGTTTGAAGTATTTTCATACCGGGATCAATTATTATATTTCCATTATCAGCACTAGGCAACTAAAAAGCAGCAAATAATTTTACTACTACTCAAAATAGTGACATCTGTAAACTTATAAAAGCACCTGAGAAACTTTGAAATATGTGTTTCTGTTTTTATGATAAGAATGATTTTTTTTTTAACACAAATTAATTGACTTGTCCACAACAATGCGTTTTCAAAATGCAGGTGGCTAATGTTGGAGGTATAGCTATGCTGAATGGAGTTTGTTTTCCAGTTGTCCTTTAACAGCTAGCTATTGCATGTCTCAGTTATCATATTAATGTAATTCTCATAATTTAATGTTAATCAGATTGAAATTTTCATAGTTTTACTGTTTGTTCATCCTGCTGTATTTTGTGTGCGCAAGTAAATAAATGATGCATTGTTTAATTATTTTCATCATTGCTTTATAACTGGAAAGTGCTCTCAGCCTGTTCTTGGTGAAGTGCGCTATATAAAAATGAACTGGCTTGAAGTAAAGTCTATGGCAAAAAAAGAGCAATTCAGTGCAAGCTGGTCTGTATGGGAATGAGACACAAGTGACAGGCACTGAGAGGGAAATAAATAAATAAATAAATAAAAGCCAGCACGAAACCCTTGACTTCAAAGAAAAGCAAAGCGACTATGATTTGCAGCCGTCTTTAGCTACATTTTACTGCCTTGTTTAATTTCCCTTTAATATCAGATGCACAGCATCGATTTCCTCTGTGTATGTTTTCATTTTGAATTATTCAGTGGCACAATTTTTTTCCATTATGGTCAATAGTAGGAGCAAATTTTGAGGATAATCAATTGAGTCCTGCCTGACGACCAGTGGTGTTGATATCCCTTGATGTAAAAGGGTCGGAAATGCAGGCGGATAATGTGACACAACAGTCAATCACTGCAATCACCAGATGTATCAACACTGGTTACGTGTCTGGTGTCCAGATCCATAAAGCAGACCCGTAATGGCCTTTAATAGTTCACACTTTTGACTTTTCATCATATGTCACTCCAAACACACAGTGGGGGATTGGAAGATAAATAAAATCTTGTTTTTCTTTATTCGCTTACAAAGGTTTATGTTTTATATAAAAAAAACGATTAATTAAATAGATCCTTTTAAAAACTTAAGTCTTCAGCATTAGAGCTTGACATATATGAGTGCTGGTAATGTTATACTTCATGATCTTCAGTACAGCCTTTGAGCAGTTCAGATAGTATTTCTAGAATAATGTTGCAAAATGTAACTGACAGCATTTATTTACTTACAAAATAATACATAAGGCATTAACAGCTAGCGAAAATTTCACAAAATATTTTAAAAACTGCATTGCATCCACAGTAGGCTGGTCTTTAGAATCACTGATTAATACCCATAATTAATTTTAAAAATTACCTTTTGCAGGAGTTTTAAATTCAATTTACATTAAAATAACTTCCATCTAAACTTCTGGGCAGAAGACAATTGCCTCTGAGATGAGTACAGGGAAGCGGCATTAGACCAGTAACATTAGTTATTTTTTTTATTTCTTCATGATATTAGTTATTAGTTAGGTTGTCTTGAAAGTAGTAGCTGATACAAGTATCATTAATGACATAATTCAACAAATAATGACCAATAATGCTTACCATCATGCGTCAAAATAGTAGAAAGACTCAGTTGCTTATTTGGCTAATATACCTAACATGTGGATGGTGTAGTTTGGTTTCTTTTTTTTAAAGTATTTACTTGTAGAATCCATCCATCCATCCATCCATCCATCCATTGTCTAACCCGCTGAATCCGAATACAGGGTCACGGGGGTCTGTTGTAAAATGTTCTTGAACTTGTCCATATCAGGTGACACAGTAAAAGGTTAACCATTAATAGACCATAAGGAAAACTTGCCATACACAGATGTAGCATTTCTGTGTTCTGCTCAGAGAATACCAGTCCAAATGTTTATAAACTAAACCTGCAAGGACAAAGGCAGGTTGAACCAAGCCCAGGGGCTGCACTGGATGGCTGAGCTGATGGACATTTTCAAGGATATAAGTCATGCCCAAGCAGAATTGGTCAAAGAGCATCAGGCCTGGTCCACAGTATTTGGTGCAACACTATGACATCCCATTGGTCCAAAAAGTATATTATGGAAGCACAAGACCAGCATAAATTCAGGCTAATAGGGAAACTCTGAACCTCTCTGAGATCCAGAGACCATGTCGGATCAAAGACTGCTCAGGATGAACTGCTATCTATACCATGTTGTATTGGTATCATTTTGTCACACTTTTGTTACTTTGCTTCTGTTTTAGGCACATTAGGATTTATAACATACAATTAAAAGTGTAACCTTCTTTCCTGCCTGTTTTGGCTTTTGACAGAGGGTAGTTCTGGAGATCTGGGACACTCTGTCCTGGTCGATGTAGAAATTAGTATGAAAATGAGTATAGGGTCACCCTATAATAAAACAACCTTAAATAAGACATCTCAAATAACTTTGTTAGACAGCGGGTTGTTGGGATTTATTTGTCAGGTGCTTCGGTTTGATGTTAGATTAGATTCGACTTTATTTGAGAGGGAAATAATATCCTCACCTAGTGGCAAATGTTGACAAAAATGAAAACATTTTGACTATAATGACCATGTCTGCAAATCTCAATTTAACTCCAACTCAGGTTAGAGTTAGAAATTTCACAGAGCTGGATACTATTGTGAGATTGCTCCTCATAAACCCCTTATCACGCATAAAAAGTTCCTTTATAGGCAAATTATTGCAACAACAATACACATTGACGCACTAAGTAGTGGAAAACAAGTACACCGTAACAAGTTTAGAGACTTCAATGTTTATGTATCTCAGTGAAGAGTTCTAGTCTCTCTGTTGTCATGTAGGGTCCATTTACTGGCAAAATAAATCCCAAGAAGTAAAAAGTAAATCCAACAATCATGTTCCTCATAAGCTGAAGAGTTTTTAACCTGATGGTATTAGAATAATTGAAGATGATGCTGCCCCTATCAACAGGACACCAGTGGTTAGTGAATAATTTGCAGTGCCTGGCAACAATGTAAATCGTACACCATGACTATCTAAGTAACCAGATCTCAAGCCATTTAATGCACTAAAACAAAGCTTTCCAGTACCATTTCAACAAAGATTGAAGACTTGTTCCAGTATATTCATGGACTTGCAGAATACATGCTAATATGCACTGATGCTGCTCAACTCTCAAAGCTGTATTAAAACTTTCTCTCTGTCCTACTTCGATTAAATCCCTCACTGGGGAGAGGTCAGCCACATGAGTCCTCCTTCTGCTTCTTCATTTGCTGAAACTTCCACTCTGAGGTGGAGCTCCTTTAGTTCTTAGTTTACTGTATCCACCCATCTTTTCTTCTGCCTGGTACAACTACAATGTCTGTATACTTCTGTATACTTGTCTTCCATAACCCTTTTGATACAGTCATGTTCCTCTTTGCACTGCATAAGACCAAACCACCTCATGCATGCTTCACACAGCTACTCTATAATACAAGCAATGCCAACGGTGCAGCAAATCTCCTCATTCATTTTCTTATTCTTCAGTGAGCCTCCTAGAATCCATCTCTACATCCTCATTTCAGTTTTATTTCTTGGAGTGGCTCCTCTGTTCTAATCAGTGTCCATGTTTCTGCTCCATAAATCTAAACAGTTCTAATTATTGTTTTGTACACCCACCTTTTAAGTCTAATTGGCAAACATAATTCCACTCAGATCTTTCCATTTTTGCCAGGCAGCATTAATCCTGCATCCCATATCCACCTCATACCCTCCTTTAGCACTAATCGCCAATCACCGGTATTTAACAGTTTTAGTATTTTTCAGTGTATTTCCTCTGCCTGTCTGTGACTGTTAGGGGCTCATCTATTTCTAATCATACCATGGTTTCAGATATGCTGGCATTTATCTTAAAAACTATATAAACAGAAAGTAATACCATCCATCCATCCATTTTCAAACCCGCTGAATCCAAATACAGGGTCACAGGGGTCTGCTGGAGCCAATCCCAGCCAACACAGGGCACAAGGCAGGAACCAATCATGGGCAGGGTGCCAACCCACCGCAGGACACACACAAACACACCCACACACCAAGCACACACTAGTGCCAATTTAGAATCGCCAATCCACCTAACCTGCATGTCTTTGGATTGTGGGAGGAAACCGGAGCACCGGAGGAAACCCACGCAGACACGGGGAGAACATGCAAACTCCACGCAGGGAGGACCCGGGAAGCGAACCCTGGTCTCAGAAAGTAATACTTGGTATTTAATTACATTTTTGGCTTACCCAGTTTTATTTCAATAAACACGATGGAGTAACACAGAGGATGAAAATCTCAGAAACGCACAAAGAAAAAGAAAAATTCAAACAGTGTGAAAGTAAAGACAGTGCCATAATAAACGGAGTTTGGCTAACTTGAAGGTAAACTTGTGGATGGGCATGGATGATGACTGGTCACTGCACCTTCAACATGGAAAGAGAGATTCTTATTAATAAAGATACATTATGCAGAAAGCTTGTAATAGAAAATGCATAGTGAAATATTTTATAAAAGAAATAAGCTCTTGTATTTATTTATTATGTATTATTATTTAAATAAAACAGCTCAATTTCAATAATTATCACAACTAAATCAAAAATATCTAATTTCCCCCATTGAATAAAAAGAAACATTTTTAAATGTACAAAACAGTAAGAGTGTAACATCTGCAACTTGATAAAAAATAATTTATTCTGCAAAAACAGCTGAATTGCTTTTATGTTTTAATAAAGGTGAGCAAGCAGTTTTTGCTTCATTCCTTTGTTTCCAACTCCACTTTATAACGCATGTATTATAAACCAATCATTCTCTTGTTTCATTTATAAAATATTGTTAATAAATTTACATTCTTTTGTTTTTTGGCTTGTGCAATGTGTGACTGTATAGAGTTTGTATGTTCCCCTACATCTTTGTAAGCTTTTCTTCAATATTTCAGATTTACTTCCACATTTCCAAAGATATTATGGTTGTGGTAATTGGCGACACTAAATTTTACCGATTTGAAGAAATATGAACATATGCAATGGATTGCCCTTGTGCCTGATGTGTCAGTATAAGCTAAGGCACTTCAAAGTTTTATGCAAGCTTAGTAACTGGATTGGGGCAGCATGTTGTTGCAATAGTTAGTGGGTTCAAATCCTGGTCAGAGCACTCATTGACTGCATGCATTTTCCATGTTCTTTTCTCTCTGTATCAGTTTTTCTCTGGGTTTCCTCCCGCTTCCCAATGTTGTGTGTATGAGTTTAATTGGCAACTGCAGGTCGGCCTGGTCTGAGAGGGCATGAATGTGATTGAACCCAGTACAATACAATACAATACAATACAATTTATTTTTGTATAGCCCAAATCACACAAGAAGTGTCGCAATGGGCTTTAGCAGGCCCTGCCTCTTGACAGCCTCCCAGCCTTGACTCTCTATGAAGACAAGAAAAAAATCCCAAAAAAACCTTTGTAGGGAAAAAATTCTTGGGAAAGACAGTTCAAAAAGAGACCCCTTTCCATTAGGTTGGGGTAAAGTTTTGGTTTACTGGTGGGACGAATACTGAGTCCTCATGACTCTAAGCTTCACAATCACCATAGAAGATGGATGGATTGCTAATGACATATATGACATTTTAAAGATATGGGTCTGTTCAGTACTGTTTGGTGTATCATTTAGTATCACATCATTCAGTAAAAGAAAACCACATTTTAAAGTTATCAGAGGAAACATTAAACACAGCATGTACAATTTATTAACACTCAGTGAGTGACACTACAAATATTAAGAACTGGGGAAATGCAAACCCTGCTTTCCCTCCATGCATGTCTAATCAGTTTTCTTTGTTTTTCTTCCAAATACACAACAATAAAGTAACAAACTCCATAGCTTCAGAGATGCTGGTGATAGAGTGATATTCTGTTTATTGGTATCATGTCATAAAGACAGAAACAGAAGCTCATGGCCAGAGTTGAAAACGTAGCAGTCTAACTGGAAGCACTCAATTTCTTAACTTAGCCATTTTCTGATGGCTATTCAGATCTGCATCAGTCCATCCCGCAAACCACATTTAATTGTTTACTTCTGCCTTAAAGAGAAACAAGACTTCCATATTAGCATAAAACAGAAAACCTTAATTTATTTTACCTATTATATTTCATACTTATTGAGGTTTGCTACAAATTTCAGGGGCATTGTTTTGAGTTAAATTACCTTTTGTTTGTGAAGTGAATGCACCTGAGGGCTTTAATGGAAATTACTCTCCACATCCCAATAAACAAGCCTTTATATACAAAGTATGAAATTTAATGAAAATGTATGGGAAGCAGAAAAAAAAAACCACTACACTCTCTTATTCTGCATTTAAAAGGCTTCGAAAAAAGCCAACAGATTAGTTTCTTTGGGAACCACTAGCATAAACACAGTACCTTGAGATTGGTTAAGAGTGTTTTTGGACAGCATTTTTACATTAGCCTTTTCTGTAACGAGTTGTAACTTTATTATGCTATTGCTTTGAGTTGTATTGTTATGCAGGTTTTCCTCTATGGAAGGTTCAATCAAAAGATCAATGAAAACATTGATTAATTGACTGAAAACTAAAATCATTGAAGTGACAGGGTCAGCAGAATTAGGGTTGCTGGGTTGGGTTAATAGTTCAGCAATCTTGGAGAGCTTTGGTGTAGTGCCATTGCTCCTTAGGATCAACAGGAAACAAATCATTTGTTTTATTCATCTCTTAAGGATTCCCCCTTGGTTGACTACTATTAAAATATTCTTTGAAATCATACAGTAGTGGGAAAATTGTGCAGAACTTGTACCTCACAATTTATCTGAGAAAAGGCTAAGTATTTTTCTGAAACCTGTCAGTAGAAAATTGAATAAAATTCGTGGAATAGGAAATCTGATCTTCACGGATTAATTTGCTGTCAACATGGAAATCAACAGTCCAATGGATGGATTAAATTTATTAATATGAGTGTAAGTCAATAATTACCAGCACAGTTGATTCCTGGGGTTCATCAGGGGTGTGCTCTGGGCTTGTGAGTGCCCTGTATAAAAACCAAGACCATGACCTCTTAGACACAGCCATCAGCAGTATGTCTGTCTGCGGAGAGAGTGTCGACCTTGTAGAGAGGTTTACTTACCTTGGCAGTGACTTCCATGTCTCTGGTGGCTCTTCCTATGATGTCAGTAGACAGATGGGTGGGTGGGTCATTAGGTTGCTGGAAAGGCCTGTGTAGCACTCCTGATATTTTTAGAGTTCTGGTGGTTGCAAGACATGGACACTATCTTGTGACATGAAATGAAGACTGGACTCCTTCAGTACTGTGTCTCTTTGGAGAATCCTTGGGTACAGCTGGTTTGACTTTGTATCGAACGAATGGTTGCTCATAGAGTCCCGAATGAGGCACATTACCTTCACTGCGGGGGAGTGTCAGTTATGGCACTATGGCCATGTGGTGGGATTCCTTGAATTGAATCTGGCTTGCAGGATCCTCATTGTTGAGGTCCCAAGAGGCTGGACCAGGCCAAGGGGACCCCCACGTAACAACTGGCTCTGGTAAATAGATGGTCATTTCCTATTGGACCGCATGTCTACCTCAGGGGTTGCCAACCAGGATCCTAAGCTGTTTCGTCATGTGGTGAGTATGGCAACGCATTGTATTAGTGCATGCTCCCCAAGCTGACCTGACCTGACTTTTATAATAATTTTGTTTGGGTTGGCTGTACAGCTTTGCCCATGTGAATGTGTAAATATGGTGTGTTTGTATTAACAGTGTTAAAGTGATCTGTCAGTTTCTCATGTTGTTTTCTAGGAGAAAAAATGGTTGTTCCACTCTCTGTTGGTACCAAAGATAAGCAGCAATCAGCAATCCATTTTTTATGGGCTCAAGGTATAGAAGACTTTCTGCACAATATGGAGACTGGTTTTTTTTTACCATAACAGAGTGTTTACAAATGGATTAAGAAATTCAAAAGTGTTTGGACAAGTATTAAGCACAAAGGTCCCATCCATGTCTACTACTGGTGACAACATTGAGTAAGCTGGTACCAAGATTCTGATGAACCAGTGAAGATTTTGGCCCCTGGTACACCTTCTGTCCATTAAAAGTGGATCAGTGCGTACTACTCTTCTTTGGTGCAAACAGAGAGTGTAGCGGACTGATTAAAGTCCAAGCTGTGGCCACAAACACACCATGCTTGCACTTGTGCCATGGAAAGTTATACAGCCTACCTAAACAAAATTATCATAAAAGTGTGGACAACTATTAACTTACCCTAGTGCTAGAAATATTAATTTACATACCAATACATACATTTACTATATAGTAGAGCAATATGAAATCAGTCTTCCACAATGTGTACCAGTAACCTTCAGGAGATCACTTAACCTACCTGGGATGCAAATTAAAAAAAAATATCTTTAAATACTGTAAACTGTCCTAAGATTGTAAGCCTCCTTGGATAAAGACATCAGCCAAAATAAAAAATAAATATATTAATAATAATAATACTGGAGTTGCTTGCCTTCCACTTTTTTGGTAGGGAGTTCTCTCTTAACATTTTGCAATCAGAATAAGCTGGGTAAAGAGTCTGGAGGATCTGGCCCAAATGTTTATGGCTGCCCTACCAATGGCTTATTTTGGTGTATACTCGGAATGTTTGTTATAGGTGCTATGCTCACCTAGTGTGACTTGTAGGCTCATCTATTAATACTTTTTTAATGAGTACAAACGTAAAAGTAAAAAGATACAAAAGATACTAATAAATAACAGCAATTAAATACTTCATTCATGATAAATATATAATAAAAACATAAAAATACAAGACGTTTGACAAATGAAAGGAGGTCATTTAGTCCACCCAGTTCATTTGGTTAGCTTGTAGCTACGATATCCCAATAGCTCATCCAGATACTTTTTAAAAGTTGTCAATGTTTCAGCTTCAACAGTAACTCTCAATATCTTGTTCCAGATTCCCACAACGTTTTGCATATAGAAGTGCTTCCTGGCTTCTGTGTTAAATACACTCCATCTTAATTACCACTGGTTTGCTTGTGTATGTGGTTTAATATTTAATACAGAGACTTCACCTTTATTGATAGCTCAGAGAATTTTATAGCCCTGAATCACAACCCCAATTCAAAAAATGTTGGAACATTATGGAAAATGCTAATATATAAAAAAAAAAAGGATTGATTTGTCAATTCTGTTCACCCTGTACTATGTTGAAAGCACTACAAGAACACATTATTTGATGTTTAACCTTGTGACTGGTATTGTTTTTATGAAAATATACCTTCATGTCAGGTTCAGTGACAACACCATGCTCAAGAAGAGCTGGGGCAGTCGAGTGTTTTCCATAGTGTCACATTACCATTTCATTTAATAATATTGGGCACTGACTACACAAGTTGCGTAAGTTTAGTAAGCGGGATTTTCTCCCATTCATCCATTATGCAGGACTTCGGCAGTACAATTGTACAGGGTCTTTGTTGCCATATTTTGCACTTCATAATGCATCACACAAGTCAGCACTCCATGCAGGCCAATCTCGTACCCACATTCTCTACTTTAGTCGTGCACTTGTAATTTGGGCCTAAAAAAATGTAGGAACATCCCTGGAAAACATGGCATCTGGATGGTACCATATTTAGCTCCAAAATTTGTACATATCTTTCTACATTAATTGTGCCCTCACAGATGCCAATACCTCTAGCACACCACAATATCGTGTCAGATGCCAACTGTTAGACCTGATGATAGTAACAGCTTTTCCTTTTTGGTCCCACATTTTGTCCCAAAAATCATTTGAAATGTTGACTTGTCGAACCACAAAACACGATTCCACTGTGCTACTTTCCATCTCAGGTGAGACTGAGGCCACAGAAGTTGATGGCACATCTGAACAGCTGTTATGCATGCTAAAGCCTTAACTCACATCTGCGAAAGCATTGGTGAATGGTATTGACTGATAAAAGTTTACTGGAGTAGTCTTGATCCCATGCCACGATATCCATTACAGAAACTTGGCGGTATTTAAGACAGTGACGTGAGAGGGATCGGAGATCACACACATCCAGAAGTGGTTTTCAGCTTTGCTCTTTATGCATCGAAATTTGATTGAATTGCTTGAATCTTTGAATATAGTGAACTGCAGAGGGTAAAATGCCCACAACACTAACAATGTGTCTTTGGGGATAACTGTTCTCAAAGTGCAGGATTACTTGCTGACACATCAGTTGGCAAATTGATGAGCCATCCTTGCTCTTGAAGGACGTCTTATAAACTAGAACCAGATGGCCTCACTTGTTTCATATCACCTTGTTATTTTAACATGTAATATTATTGTTAGCCATAAACTACCCCGTCCCACCTTTTCTGGTACGTGTTGCAGGCATCAGTTTCAGAATAAATGTATATCTTCAAAAAACAATACAGCTGATTTGGTCAAACATGAAATATCTTGACTTTATTCTGTCCAAGTACAGTAAATTTTTTCAAATCACTCCTTTTTATTTTTATTAGCATTTTCCACACTGTCACAACTTTTTAGGAATGGGTGTATTAAGTATGCAGCATTCTCTGCATTTGCATTTAGAAATGATCAATTTCACCCTCATAATCTAAAATGCCTTTGCAATATATCCATCCATCCATTTTCTAACCCGCTGAATCCGAATACAGGGTCACGGGGGTCTGCTGGAGCCAATCCCAGCCAACACAGGGCACAAGGCAGGAACCAATCCTGGGCAGGGTGCCAACCCACCGCAGGACACACACAAACACACCCACACACCAAGCACACACTAGGGCCAATTTAGAATCGCCAATCCACCTAACCTGCATGTCTTTGGATTGTGGGAGGAAACCGGCGCCCAGAGGAAACCCACGCAGACACGGGAGAACATGCAAACTCCACGCAGGGAGGACCCGGGAAGCGAACCCGGGTCTCCTAACTGCGAGGCAGCAGCGCTACCACTGCGCCACCGTGCCGCCCCCTTTGCAATATACTTTATATTTATTAGATTATAATACAGCACATATTGTAGTAGCCAACTGTGTAGCAAAGTATTTTTAATTTGCAATTGCTTCACTGAACAGCCCGCTTTAATTGAAAACATTTTTGGGGGTTTCTAAATACTCCTTCTTATCTATTAAGTAAAACAAATATATGCAGAATTTTTATCCATGTTAGACTCTAATGTAAAAAAATACATTTTTAAATTTGAAGCGATTAAATGTACCTAGACAAGGTGTCCTGCCGCAAAAGCGCATCAGCTTAAGACTTAACCACAGTTTCTCAAGTTTATAAAGATCTGTGACACTCAGCCGAAGTGCTGATCCAACTGGTGGGTGGCAGGAGTACAATATTACTGTCATTGGATACAGTGGGTGATATTCCAGTACTTGAATGCCGCTGGAAGGATGTTAATGAAAGCACAAAATGCTGTCATTGACAGTAAGACAATCTGGGGCACACAGAGAAACTGAGCTCGGATGTGGCTTTCATTGCGGTTTATAATACACAATTAAAAAAAAATAACACAAAGTTGGGCCTCTGGGGGGCTGGTTCTGAAGGATCTGAAACAGGTGCTATAAACCATTGTTCAATGGAATACATCAGTAAGAAAGGTTACATCAGCTCTGACAAAATGAACTCAAGTGCATTGCTATGTTTGACCTTAGCAGAGAAGCTAAAAGAGACATACTATAAATGCAACTCCTGTGCATCGGTATTGCTATATAAGCAAACGTACAAGTTGGAGCTTAGTTAAAAATACATATATTGGGACAAACATACTTTGTCAGGTATTGGTCAGAAGTGCATTAATGCCCCATTATATTTGGTACTAAAAATGGGAATCATTCTTCATATGTAGTTAATTTTCCAGTTGGGGAGCCTCCTGTGTGGGGTGTTTCTATGCTTATGCATTTAGTTACAGTTTTACAATGGCAGTATAAAGCAGATGATCACAATACTTATCTTGAATTTCAGTAATTATCAGCACAGAGTGGAGCCAACACTAGTTTATTGCACAACATACAAGCACACACTCTCAAAGGAATAACATTCTGTGGATTATAGGAATTAATCAAAGTTTCTGGATGAAGGATAAGAGATCATGCTATGTAGTTTGATACAAAAGTCTGGATCAAATAAAAATCCAGGACCAAAGCAATGTGAAGTAGTGACACTATACTATTGTAATCCTGTTGTTACAAAATGTGATGCCTGTGAATCTGCACAACGCTAACTCTTCACTATTAGCAGTGTTATTAAAATTTTAGTGATGACAATTTCATTTTAAACAAGTAGGTCGTGGTAGGACAGTGTTTAACTCTCCTGTCTGACAGCAGCAGGTTCTTGGATTCAACTCCAATATCTTATCTTATTAATATCTATTTCTCTGTGATTTTTTTTCTTTGGATTTTCTGGTTTGCCTCTACATCCATAAATATGTAGTGTCACCTCCACCGATAGACCAGATACAATGCTAAGAAATGCACTTTGGAAAAGTCATTCTGTCTAACCACAGCAAATAACCAAAATCATTGACAATGGCAATTATAATTTTACAGCAAGCTGGCATTAAAGAACCATTCAGCAAGCAATTCCAGGAGAGCTCCAATAAAAAAAATTGACAGATATGAAGACAGGAGTTTGCACCGAGGTAGTGCTCTAGAACTTTTCTTCTCCAGATGCTGTTGGAGGGTGCAGAGTTTGGAAGGTGGAAGATTATGAAGGGCCACAATTTACAAGTCACAGGGTTAAGCAGGTCAGCAGCAGTGTTATCCCAGCATGTCTGGCCAGGGTATGGTAACACGTTTTTAAAAAAATTGATACACTAAACCAGGGGCGTCCAACTCTAGTGCCTGCATTTTTTCATTCTAACCCTTTCCCTAATCAGTGACCAGTTTTCACTGCTAATTAACTCCTTTCCCCTTCATTTTAATAGCCCTGTGTTTAAGGATTCAGCCCTCTGAATTGATTTTTTTTTTTTTTTCATTAAATGGCAGCCAAACAGAAATGAGAGGTGAAACGAGCCAACAGATGACCAGCTAAATTGGAACATCAAACACAAGCCAATTTTACTCCAACCAGTTTCTTAATGAGCAGCCAATTCTTGCTGCTAATTAAAGTCGTTATTGAATATCATGATTTGTTTCTGATCACATTCTGCTACAGCAGGCTGTTAATTTTCAGTTTTTTCTAAGATCTCCATCAAGATATTTTGGTGACCTGAGCAGACCAACATGATCGAGATCTTCACCTTCTTTATTTTCAGGTTAGCTAGTCATGTGGAGACTTGTTTTGTGTCTCATTATTGTTTTTGCTGCTCATTATGGACAAAGAAACAACTAAGAGGCCTGAGTCATGTCAATTAATGCTAAGGAAAAACGAGTGAATCAGCAGCAAAAATGGCTCACTAATTAAGATGATGATTAGAATGAAAACCGGAGTTGGACACCCCTGCATTAAACAGCTTTTAATGTGGAGATTCAGACTCCCCTATCCCCATACTAGAAAAGCAATAAAACTCTTATTAGTGTTTTCTTCTAGTAGAGCCCAAACAACTTACAGGCTGATATGATGAAAACCAAATGCTGTAATATATAATAGAAAGGAAAACAAGTAATGAAACAAAATAATAATAATGATAATTACTGAAACATAATATAAGTGTTATATAAAAGAATAATATGTCATAAACAGGTTATATGAGTGAAAAGCTAATGTAATGCACAACCACAATAACACATTTTACAATGAATGTGAATGAGTATGTTTTATAAAGTGATGGCTCCCTGTAAAATCTTTTTTACCATCTTGCACCCTATACGTCTAGGATAGCATTGATCCTCTGATTTTCAACTAGATAAACACATTAGAAAATGTTATGTCACTTTCTAACCTGCTTAATCTAGACCTTGGTCATAGGGGGTGCTGGAGTACTAGCTAGCATGGAGCACAAGGCAGAAACCAACCCTGAACAGGGCACCAGTCCATTGTATGGTGAACACACACACATCTAAATGAACACTAGGGTCAATGTACCTAACCTGCATGTCTTTGGACAGTTGGAGGAAAATATGTAGACATGGGGAGAACAGCAGACTCCACAAAGGGAGGATTTGAGACACGAACACTGGCCTCCTTACTGCAAGACAGCAGCACTATCACTGTGCCACCCCACTTCACAGAATATTATAAAGTCAGAATTCCTTTCAGTTCAGTTGTACTACTAGATATGGTAAACACTTTGATTTGCTAAACCCTTATTTCTTCTAAATAACCCCTGAGGAACATCAATTACCACTCCATTCATACCTACTTATACTTAATAGAGCAGAAGTCAATAAAAACAATGGTAGAAAAAGAGTCATTCTTCTGTGCACCACTCTGCCCCCAAGGTATGTCCCTTGTTAGCTTATAGCTGGACAGCTGGTGTCAGATTCATTGGACAATACTTAAAAGTGGGGGAGGGATAAAGTCAGAATGCTTACATTAAAAGGGGCACAAATAAATATCATGGCTATCCAGTCAATCTCACAGATGTTCACAATATAAATTCAAAAAGTTCATAAAATCAGTCATGCAATTGGGCGCCTATTCATAGTTTCAAATATCCATCCTTCCATTTCTCAGTTCAGAGTCTATTCAAGAATCTTAAGACACACAAAAGGAACCATCCTTGGACAGAATGCTAATGTGTCACACATATGCCTATTCATAACAGGGCTAATCAGCCTTCCCTGTTTATATTGATGATATGTAGGAGAGAAAACAAAATATCTAATGAAAGACTTGAGGAGACACAGGGAGAATGTGGAGAGTTCACATCTGAACTGGAGTGATATTAGTGCTAAAGGAGTCCAGGTATGAGCAAAAACAAAGACTAAGCTGAGAGATGTGATGCAGTAACAATAACCATTGCACAACATGCTACTATGACCTGTTGAGGGCATCTCAGAGCCCCAAACCCCAGACAGAACCACATAACCCCATAGATACAAGTCCCTTCACAACAGTCTTTCTTTCCATCCTCTGGACCTGCCAGACAAGCACTGTACAACAATAGTCAGTCCTTCCATTATATCCTCCTGACAGGAAAAAGGAACACCAGCTATCCTTGCAGGGTCACCCATCCACAAACCTTCTCTGTCTACTATAAGGGCCTCCCAGCTGTATAACCAAACCTTCATTCCAGTTGGGATGCCAGCCAATTCTTGCCTTCCATCACACTATCTTCACTTAACAAAGACGTAAGAAAATCCAACGGTGAAACACTTTTAAGACATTTCGTTAAATCTAAAACTACAGAGACTTGTATCCAAAGATGTTGTCAGATAAAGTGTGAGCTTGATGTTTGCTGATGACATTGTGATCTGTAACGATAGCAGGAACAGGTTGAGGAGGCCCTGGAGAGGTGGAGATGTACTCTAGAGAGGAGAGGAATGAAGGTCTGTAGGAACAAGACAGAATACATGTGTGTGAATGACAGGGAGGTCAGTGGAATGGTGAGGATGCAGGGAGTATAGTTGGCGAAGGTGGATGAGTTTAAATACTTGGGATCAACAGTATAGAGTAACAGGGAGTGTATAAGAGAGGTGAAAAAGAGAGTGCAGGTAGGGTGGAATGGGTGGAGAAGAGTGTCAGGAGTGATTTGTGACAGACGGGTATCAGCAAGAGTGAAAGGGCAAATCTACAGGAAGGTACAGTAGTGAGACCAGCTATGTTATATGGGTTGGAGACGGTGGCACTGACCAGAAAGCAGGAGACAGAGCTGGAAGTGGCAGAGTTAAAGATGCTAAGATTTGCATTGCGTGTGATGAGGATGGATAGGATTAGAAATGAGTACATTAGAGGGTCAGCTCAAGTTGGACAGTTGGGAGACAAAGTCAGAGAGGCGAGATCATGCGGGTTTGGACATGTAGAGAAGAGGAGAGTTGCTGGGTATATTGGGAGAAGGGTGTTAAGGATAGAACTGCCAGGGAAGAGGAAAAGAGGAAGGCCTAAGAGAAGGTTTATAGATGTGCTGAGAGAGGACATGCAGGTGATGAGTATAACAGAACAAGATGCAGAGGACAGAAAAATTTGGAAGAAGATGATCCGCTGTGGCAACACCTAATGGGAGCAGCCGAAAGAAGAAGAAGAATAAACAAAAAAATAAATAAAAAACAAAGACAACCTTTTTTCCTGTCATATTATTATTATTTTAAATGCTTAAAAGTAATGTATTATCTAAAAAATAATACATTTGAAAAATCTTTAAAATAATATTTTATGCTTATATTGTGAATGAATTGTTCTGGATTAATAAGTAGTTTCATAAATTAATGTCGGGTTAATGTAAACATTTTGGTTAAACTAAAATAAAGGAAGCAATTAACTTAAAAAAGGAAACTAATTGATGGATTTCTATCCACATGTGAGTAAAGATGATTAAATCAAACAGTCTCTTCTTTATTCAGCCATCCATGCATTTTCATATGCTGTCCATCCTGTTAAGGGGTGTTGAAAAGGCCTGAGGCTGCCACAATAATTTTGAAAAGTGGTATTTTAACATTTTTATATTTACCTTATGATAGATCAATAAACACAGTTATGTGATGTATAGTTTTATGGGTTAAAAGTGAAACCCCTGGCACAAGCAAATGAAACATTATTTAAATAGATAAAAAAAGAAAATGCAAAACAAGTCATAGAAATCAAAAAAGTTTAACAATTAAAAATCACAAAAATTCCACAAAAAAGAAATTCACAACAATACAAAATTACAAACTAAAAACTAAATTATCAAGGGAAACTCAAAAATGTAAAAGAAAAGAGCAAATGAAAAAGGCAAACAAAAAATATAGACCAAACCACAAAGCTAAAAAATTGAGACCCAGAGAGCAAAGCCAAAAACCAAAAGATCACAAACTTAAACTTCAAAAGACCAGCAAAGTTATGAAGTGCAGAAACAAAAAGAAAACTGAACACAAAGAAACAAAGGCAGCTAATGGCTCAGTGAAGAACATAAGGCAGCACCTGAAAGCCCTAATCACGTACTGCAGTTTGGGGAAAGAGCCTGACAGGCAAATAATAATGTTTAACAAAATGAGACAGTATCAATCACCATAGATTGGGCTTTGAATTATGTCAAAGATGTGGAAAAATACATAAGCAAATATTTTGTATGCACAATAATCCTTGGTGTACAATTTAACACTTAACAAAATTAAACTTGTGGTGGCACTCAAATCCGGCCTCCTATTCAGAATTAGAACATCTATAGCAAATAAATCTCTTTTGTTTTAAAAAATGCAAATCTGACTATTGTTTTTAATATATATGTTTAGCCCCTCATGGACCCTGTGATCATCAGAGGTGACTGTGTGCAGAGGGTGCAGACCTATAAATATCTGGGAGTGCAGCTGGATGACAAATTGGACTGGACTGCCAATACTGATGCTCTATGTAAGAAAGCTCAGAGCAGACTATACTTTCTGAGAAGGTTGGCATCCTTCAACATCTGCAGTAAGATGCTGCAGATGTTCTACCAGACGGTTGTGGCGAGTGCCCTCTTCTACGTGGTGGTGTGCTGGGGTGGCAGCATAAAGATGAAAGACGCCTCACACCTGGACAAACTTGTTAAGAAGGCAGGCTCTATTGTAGGAGTAAAGTTTTTACAGTTTAACATCTGTGGCAGAGCGACGGGCATTAAGCAAACTCCTGTCAATCATGAATAATCCAAAGCATCCACTGAACAGTGTCATCTCCAGGCAGAGGAGTAGCTTCAGTGACAGACTTTTGTCACAGTCCTGCTTCACTGACAGACTGAGGAGATCGTTCCTCCCCCACACTATGCGACTCTTCAATTCCACCCGGGGGAGTAAATGCGAACATTAATTTTATTTTAATTCTTTTCATTTTTATTACTATTTAATTTAATATTGTTTCTTTGTATCAGTATACTGCTGCTGGATTATGTGAATTTCCCCTTGGGATTAATAAAGTATCTATCTATCTATCTATCTATCTATCTATCTATCTATCTATCTATCTATCTATCTATCTATCTATCTATCTATCTATCTATCTATCTATCTATCTATCTATTTATGTGGGAAACAAAAAATTATAACTATGCACAACTCAATCAAACAATTGTGAATGAGAGGTTTCAAAAGCAATTCAGAAAGAACTCAGAATTCAATGAGAACTGGACACAAATCTAACTAATGACTCTGTTACACAGAGATTTAAGAAATAATTCGATCTGCATTGGTACAGCACACAATATTGGCATCTATGGGATTTTAGAAAGACTTGCTGTTGTGTCTCAGCAGCAGGATGCAGCTGAACTGATTGGGGTGAGTGAGTAAATAAGATGGGAAAGGCAAAAAAAAAGAAATAGTTTCATGTTGCTTAATGGTCCGTGAAGACTCTTGACAGAATCAAAAGATAAAATGAAGCTGTATTAAAGAGTCCACAAGGGCTTGTCTTGCCATACCAGCTGTAAGAAACTGGAAGGGCACACCCACTTTAATGTCAAGTATATTTTAAATCAATGTTATTGTTTTACAATTATGGTATATTAATTTTCCTCATAAAATTGTGTTCTAAGGTGAAGACATTTTTTTTTATAAATTTTAAACATATGTTGTCTGTACATGCAACTTACAATGAGACTAATGGATACACAAGTCCATAGGTGAATGAAAAAGCTTTAAAACTTACCAAACATGTCCACTTTGAAGTAGCAAAGATTTTGATTTAAGAAAATATGCCTTTCACATTTATGAGGCATCCTTGTGCTCTCAAAGGAAAGCAAAATAATTATTTTATCACAGATTCTTAGAACTATTTTTCTTCTGGAAAGAATACATTTCATTTTCACATGTCTGCTCACAGTCACTGTTGTGGGTGGTTTTATGGCAGCCCAACCATTCCCCAGCATCAAGCTATATTGTACAATGCAATACAATACAATTCATTTTTGTAAAGCCCAAAATCGTACAAGAAGTGCTGCAATTGGCATTAACTCCTTGGTTTTTGACAGCCCCCCAGCCTGGACTCTCTAAGAAGACAAGGAAAAACTCCCAAAAAAAAAACCCTTGTAGGGGGAAAAAAAGGGAAGAAATATTGGGAAAGGCAGTTTAAAGAGAGACCACTTTCCAAGTAGGTTAGGCATGCAGTGGGTCTCAAAAAAGGGGGTAATTATAATACAATACATAGAACAGAACACAAGTAATCCTCAATGCAATATAATAGTTCCTTAGAAATATTACAAGTACAGAGCAGAATTCAATAGTAGATGATATCACAAAATACGATATTGTAGCCACTGCAATTCTATTTTTACAACAGTTATGTTGTGCCATGACTTGTAATAACAGATTGATGTGCATTCTTGTCATATGATTATTATTTCTTAAACGGCACTCACTTTTCGCCCATTAAATTCTGTGTTGTTACTTTATATAGCCTCGACTGAGATTCACACTGACTGCCAGTATAGTGAAATGAGCCCATAAACGTTTCATTGTATGTTTTACATAAATTCATGGGTAGAATATGCAAAACCCATGCAGAGCCCAGCATTGTGAGACAGGAATGACAGCTCTGTGCTACCTGCCGAAGCCGGTGTAAAATTAGCTCCATAAACAGTGGTGGCAGTGGCAGCGTCGAGTGCTAGGGATGTAAATACACAGACCACAAACAGAGCACTTGCTAAGCCTGTAAACTATCACCTTCTTTGGAGGCTTTTTTAGCCATACCTTGCATGACAGATTACTAGTACAGTTTGCATGTTTGATAAAAAAAAAAGTGCAGAATAAGATTGTGCTCCTGATGCTTAGCTGGTGATTAGGAGCTAGGGGAAATGAATGGCATACGAGTTTCTTCTGACCGAGGGTGAGCAAAATGAGGTGGGAGCGTGTGTTTGTCACATGGTGGAAGCGGCCGCTGAAATAACAAAATAAGCTTCAATGTAGTGAAAGAATATAAGCAATAGTAAGTGTGCCTTTTCCGGTTATTGCTGCCTAGTTGTCTACAGAACACAGACATATCAGGGCATCAGCTTTCAGTGTCAATAGCAGCACTTCGTAATGACTTTCTGAGGTGAATCTTCAAAAGATGCCATGGAGAAAGATAAACGGCGGAGTAAAGTGCACAGTGTCTTTTTAAAATGGCTGGATGTCACTATAATGTTTGCTTTGTTTTTTTTATTCATAAAACAACATAGATATGCTGTTTGCAATATGTGTGCAATCTCAAGACGTGGATCAGTGACATTTTTTACTTGAAAAATTTACATATTTGGTATGTTTTAAAGCTTTTTTTTATTCACCTATGGATTCGTCTATCCATTTGGGCTATCGTAAGCTGCAGGAACAGACAACACATTTTTTAGAGTTATAAAAAAACACTTCACTTTAAAATGCAATTTATTGTAGCAATTTAACAAATACCATGATTGGGAAGAAATAACTTTCTCTTGAAAAATACCAAACTTATCCTTTAAACAACTGACTCCTCTTAGTTCTCTTAAAAACAGCTACAAAGCCTCAGTATCAAAAGGCACTAAGTACATTAATTTTCTAATACAAAGCAACTGAAATTCCTGACATATTTCAGTTCTTCGTATACAAAAGAAAATCTATTTCTAAGTGTGCTGTTGAATCGTCTATTTTGACCCATATTTCCAGGGACCATTGCATCAATCAATTGAAGAAGATGACACAAATTGAGAAATAATAACACTAGTAAAATGCATACGGGATGATGCTGATGTCAAAAGATTAACAGTGAAGCAAGAACAACCAAAAATCTGTTGTTGGTAGGGCATGAAGAGTAGGTGAAAGTATGAGCCATGATACCAAGTTACAATAGGAGATGATGGTTGAACAAATTGGGGCCGATATTCCTTCATTCTGCTCCATTAGCCAATATAAGATTTTTGTATACAAGGAACCTCAGCTGAATATGAATACCTTTTTTTCAAATTCATTGGAAATTATAAATAAAACTGGGATGCCAAGAATTCAGAATAAGTTGTTAAGGTAGTATTTTAACTAATAAAATGTCAGCTTTCATGCAAATAGAGGATTTTAAAAAATTTAAAATTTTATCGCTTACCTTACTTTTCCGGTGAATATTCCTTAATGTATAAGTTAGGTTTTGTTTTATATGATGAAGTAGAAACTCTGTGATAAACAGTATATTAATTTTATTTAATCTTACCATTACTGTTAATTTATGTAAACTGATTTGATTCCAGGTGTTCAAGCATCAGTGTTACATGCATATGAGTATTTTTAAGGTGTACAGAATTAATGTTTTAATGAAGATTGTGAGATGCTTCCTGTCAAATACTGTATGACACTGAAGGAGTTCCATGCAGAATGTTGATCTGTACTACTTATTTTTATGGTTCACAGGCTGTGGCAAAATATTACAATCTTTCTCTCTCTGCCAGCTTATTAGCCATTTTCCAGGCCTTCAACAATGTAGATATTGTATCAAAAATGTTTAGAGGTACATCATTTTAAAACATCAGGGGACAGTAGTTAGTGCTTCTGAGTCTGAATCCTTCACCTGTTTTATGTCTGAGCAATATGCACATTCTCTGAATGTCTGAGTATAGGTGTTTTCCCACCACAGGAACTTTGTTTTCATGAACCAATGAGTTCCTATACAATGAAGAACCTGTGCCACTTATGGCCTCTGGACACATTCAGGTGTTGCATTCCCACCCCACAACAGGAACTATAGGCTTTATGAAAAATATGGGACATACAAAGAAGAGAAAGAGTGATGACGTAGGAGGGAGGTACGTTCAGGGGTTCAGAAACCCATTATTGTTTAACATGCTCTATAAGTGGACTTCACTTATTGGTTCAATGCGATGAATGGGCATGGTGCACCAGGGAGGTGGCCAGGAAGAAGAATGTGGTTTGAAGTGCAGCACAATCAGAAGTTTACATGGGACCCCTACTCATTGCTTTGATATGATTGCAACATCACAGGGGAGAGTATTTCTTTGATGTGGTGCATGGCATGGTATTGTGGTCAACCAATCAGCACAATTCATTGCTGGAGCCCCACCCATGATAGTTCCTGGTTGAATGTAAAGTACATCCCCTGGAGTAGGAGCTACCATGAACTATCCACCAGGGACTACAAATGGCCCGTGTTCCTACAGTGGGAATGCTACAAAGGTTCCTGAGTTTCCAGAACATCCCTGATTACTGAAAAAAGTTTCTATGGTGGAAGAGTGCCTTATGTTTTCCTCTGGGTGCTCTAGTATTTCTACCACATCCTAAAAGACACTTATTTTAGGTTAATTTGATGTTTTCAAATCCCTCTAAGAGTGTGTGGTTGGGTGGGCCTTTGATGGCCTTACATGTCATCTGAGGCCCTTTCCTGCCTTGCACCCAATACTGCCAGGATACACTGTGGCTCCCTGAGATCCAAAATTAGATTAAGCAGGTCTGAAAACATTACTTTACATAAAAATTAACTTTAATGAAATAATCGCAAATAGAATGAAGAATGGGGTAGCAAAATTAACAAGCACAGAGATTCACTTCTAAGTAAAGTGATCAATTGTCTACAGCCTAAGGAAAAAAATCAAAAAAAGAAGTTCTGAATAAGAGAGGAGACAGTCCAAAAATGAGAAAGAGAAGGCAGGCAAAGAGATTAAAATCAGAAAAAAACAAGAAGGAAGAACCACTCACAAGAGAAGGTATAGAAAGACAATTTGAGAGTTTTGAGAGCACAATGTTCTCTTCTCACATCATTAAGGAAACAAGCAACAAACAGATATAATTTACACTTAGATGAGTTGACACTTCACAGTGATATTGCTAAAAACTACAAGCAAATTATGACTATAAACAGAATGTTAATAACAGATGCAGAATACATTAGAGAGAGAAACAAAAGGAGTACAATGGGGATTTATGAAAGAAAAACAGCAATCCAAGACCCTATAGGTTTCAATAAGAAGACCAACAGGGTTATGTAACTGAAGAAAAAAATATATGCAGTACACACACATGCAGTATATAGGGTAGTGAAGTAAAGGTACTAAAGAAAGATAAGTAGAAATTAAAATGACAAAAAGGGAACTTAAATGAAACAGAATGCTTAAATCATCTCATGATTGACTGTGTTTGGCACAAAGGTAAATGCACAATGTCCTGCTTAGAAAATTAAAAGAGGAGAAATATTGTTTTATCAACATAACTGGAAAATCTGAGGGGATAAAGAGAAACAGTAACATCAAGAGTCTGATCAAAGGTGGTTCAAGGACTTCAGTAATTTGGAGAATACTTTTAAGGAGCAGAAGTATGGAAATACTCAAGGATATAGTAGTTGATAACATTAGAGATAGAAAGCTTAGTGCTAACTCATGTATGGAGGATAATCGAATTGAAGTGAGAAAGTGAAATGAAAACCTGGTGAAAATGAAGTTGGTGTGAGGCGGGGGTTAGCTGTAAAAAAATATTCTGTGGTTGGTCAGTCCATGTTTTGACTTTGTTACATTTTCCTGAGCTTAAATTATATTTTATTTAAAACTATTTTTTTATTGGTTTGAATATTGCTTTTCTAATATTATAATTTTACTTTCATTTTGTTTTTTGTTTTTTTTTTCCATTTTGTTTTAGAACTTGTGGCATCATTTTGTGACTTTATTGCTAATATGTGCATCTCCATTGCTGTACGGCATCTCCCAGAAGTGGTGTTGTGTGATGTCATTGATGTGATGCTGTTTAAACGGGTGACTATGTTAGATATTGTCCAAGATTGTGGATTCTACACCAAAAGCCTTTTATGATTGCTTTGCTTTTCTGATTACTGACTTTCTAGCTAGGAATCTGATTTTATTACACAATCACTCTTCTCAGTTTTGATCCCTGGTTGTGTTTTGGCTTTAATTTTCCTTTTTGTCACATATTTCCTTGTTCTTGATAACTGAAAAGACCAAAGTAAAATAAAGCTTCTAACTAAGCTAATGGTCAAGAAGAGTGACTAAGACATGAGCTTTGATGAAGGAGGAAAGAATAAGGTTAGTTTTGTGGATATAGAGAAAATGAAGTTATTTATGTGCAAAATCATAAAACAAAGGAAGTAAATGTGTGAAGGTTTCATGAACCAGTAAAAGGCTTATAAACTTTGTTTTCACAAATCCCCACCAATAGTCATATCTTTCTCCTTGGAGAATCCCCACTGACAATCCCAAAATGGGTCACAAGTCATAGTTTAAGAACCTATGGACTAAATGAAGCACTGGTTTAAATAAAGCTATTAATGGAGTATGTCTGCTAAATACTCAAAGCAATGTCTTAAGGGCAAACCAAAATAGTTTTGTTAAGAAATATAAAAGGAACAGACTCAAGTGCATCAAGTGATAATTGATACATAAAGAGAACTGGAGAAAAGAAGCATAGATAGATAGATAGATAGATAGATAGATAGATAGATAGATAGATAGATAGATAGATAGATAGATAGATAGATAGATAGATAAAAAGGCACTATATCAGATAGATAGATAGATAGATAGATAGATAGATAGATAGATAGATAGATAGATAGATAGATAGATAGATAAAAAGGCACTATATCAGATAGATAGATAGATAGATAGATAGATAGATAGATAGATAGATAGATAGATACTATTCTGGTAATGAAATGGCTCATGCCATAAATTCTTATTAAAACTGTAGCAGCTAAACCAATGCTAATTTAAGTTTTATGACATAAATAAAAATGTACTGTTTGAAATGTTTTCTTTCAATTAACATGTATATTGTTGTTTGAAATTTATTACACAGATCAAATTCTAATGTCATCAATAAAAAAATAATTAGCAAAATATATATTAAAAAAACAACATAAAATTTAACTATTGCCCATGATTATGCACTGAAACACTGCTAGACATGGCAGTATTCCCAACACACCAAAGACATATCTTGTTTACTCAAATTATATTCTCCACTGCCTGAATGCAGTAGCACTATACAAGTGATAACATTGGTATTTCTTTGAAATGTTGATTCAGTTTAATTATGAAAACCACCAAGGTATTTTCTGGCTGCTGTATCACTCCCTGTACTATGATTAATCACATCACCATCATTCATTTAATGTTCAAAGAGGAAGCACTTGCCCACAAAAGTGTTCAAATAGCCTCATTAGTACATTTTTCTGAAACAGATTTTTTGCTGGATGATCATGGAAAAGAAGTTTATTATCTTTTTTTAAAATATTTTTATTCTGATTGAACAGTTTGCTCATTTAAAACACAGCACACACATATCTCTTTAAAATAGTAATTTTGTATGTCTAGGCCTCTGCCCCTTTACTTCTATAAACCTGCAGTATTCAGCTTAGGATATACAGTACATCAATAACATATAGAGAATGTTTATTTCAGGAGGTTTTTAAAAGCACCTCCTAGGTGGAGGACAAGTGTGTCCCACTGACCCCAAGTGTCATGATCTCCAGGGCTTTGTGCTCCATTGATGTAATGCTTCGGAAAGCTTCAAAGTTACAGTGCTAGATAGATAGACAGACAGACAGACAGACATATAGATAGATAGATAGATAGATAGATAGATAGATAGATAGATAGATAGATAGATAGATAGATAGATAGATAAAACAAGGAAATATATGATAGATAATTTTTTTTTAATAACAATAAATAAAACACGTATTCAAGATCACCAAAAAATGTAAATGAACAATTTCAACTAATTATAACTAGTGGGATGGATGAGCCTCTTGATCACCGTACATTTTATCAAATCTTGGAATGAAACTGGACATAGTCACCCTCATTTCTTTCTCAACTTTGATTTTCGCGCGTTACTTAGTTGTTATCACAACAACTGCTGAAAAACCAGCTTCGTACAAATAAGAAGGCGCAAATGGAATTAAATTCTCTGAGCTTTACCATCTTTTATGGATATCCTAAATTCAGTTAAGTCCATGCTGCTGAATTTTGTTTTCAACTCAATAACATTTTCTTCTTCTGCTGCAATAAATTCAGATGGAGCACTGGCATTAAATGGATTTTGAATCCATGCAAATTTATTGATTTTATCATTTTAAAAATATTTTTCAAACCAGGTGATAAGCTGTGATAAGTGTTCTTCAAAAATTGATTTCATACCTCAAGAGAAATCAACTCCATTGGAGGTCAAAAACTTTTGCAACAAGGCGAAACATTCTTTGCCTCCATATTCATTTTTTCTTTTCCATAGTTTTAATTTTTTTTTTAAAAGCTGAAATTTTCTCAATTGACTTTAAAAGGTGCATGTTGCTTCCCTGCAGGGAGAGATTCAGAGAATTCAGCTTTGCAAAAATATCACTCAAGTATGCTAGTTTTACCAAAAAATTCTTCATTCACAAAAATATAAATTTCCTGTTGCAGTTGAAACGTACAAGACAAAACATTACCATGAGAGAGCCATCGCAAAGTGCTGTAGTACAACAAAGACATGTGCTCACATAGTTTTTTGAAAAACCTTGCCTTCAACAGCCAAGTTTCTATAAAATTTACTGTATTCACTACATATTCTAAGAGTTGATTCAATGTAGGACTCAGATATTTTGACGTGAGTGCTTCCCTGTGAATAATGTAATTGGTCCAAAGTGCATCAGGGGCTTTCCTTCGAATAAGTGCCTGCAATCCTCCATAACAGCCGGACATGGAATGTGCACCATCAGTACAGACACCAACGCACTTAGTCCACTCCAAATTATTTTCTGATATAAAAGTATCAAGGATCTCAAAAAAGTCTTGAGCCTTAGCACCAGCAGTCATACTTTTACAAAAGAGAAGTCTTCTACAATGTTATTACCATCTGTAAACCATACATAGCAAATCAAGTGAGCATCACTATCATTATCTGTGGCCTCATCCAGCTGCAACCAAAATTCCTTCCCCTTTATTTTTTTAATTAATTGATCATTGAGGCCCTCCGCTATGTGCTGTATTCTGCGACTGATGGTGTTATTGGACAAAGGCACTTTTCAAAGCAGCTTCCAATCATAATGTTCTTCATATCTACAGAAGGCGATAGAATGAGTTCTTCTGTGATGGTATGAGGCTTCTAACATTTTGCGATTCCATGTGCCACCTTGTAAGATGCTAGCAAAGTATTGATTGGTATTGATGCCTGCTTATAGAAACTCTCTGTTAAAGTAGTCACAATATTTACTAACCATGCTGGGATAATTGGTTTCTAAATGGCATTTCAACTTACTTGATAGGATGCACTCAGGTGGCAAAACATTCAAACGCAGTATACACTGCGGCCTCTCTTCACCATTGACTTCTGTCGAAATAATACCAAAGTCCAAAGAACTGTCATCATATTTTCGATATCTGCGCTTCTTAAAACGGTGTGCCCTCTTTATTTTCACTCTCACAACGCTTATTGCTGTTTAGTAAAAACCGAACCATTTTTAAAAATACATGCAAGAAGAAGTATTTCAAAACTTCACTTGACTTAATCACAACAATATTCAGTTGATACAATCTCCGAAAACTAATTCAGTACTAAGACCACACCAAACCAGCAGCTATTCATATACGAACACAAAGTACCCATTAAGTTTGACAAACTACTAAAACAGTCGAGAAACTTAATTATTGTAGAGTGCCATCTAGGAACCATTTGTAGAGACTTTCGCAACCAGTTATTACTAAGTGAGTTACTGGTTTGCACCAGGTCCACCAGATGTTGTATCCTATCAGATTGAATTGAAAATGGAAATAAAATTATGAGAATTTTCTCATATTTCGTGGCACCCCTGTGAGGAAGCCGCAGCACCCACTTTGGGAACCACTGGCCTTAAGAATACTCACTGACTGAAAATCCTCACTGTTAGTCTGTCAGAGTGAGGATGTGCAACATTGTTCATTATGGCCATCACTTTTGTTTTCATTCTCTCCTCTGCTAATACCTTCAGCAGGTCCAAAATACTGTACATCCCATAGCTGATCCTGCCGTATTAATTAGCTTTTTGATGGGGCTCACTCATTAGCAATGGTAAAATAATCAATGCAGAAGAGACAGTAATGCAGATATTTTACTAAATGTCAGTGACACATTAACAGCTAAGTTCTAGGGGACAGTTGGGGAACACCATTTGCTAGTCCTTCTACATTTCTCACTTCACATTACTATGATTTGTATTCAGTGGAAAGTAAGTGGTAATGTTTTTAAGATGAGACAAGGTTATACCCAATTCAGATGTACTCAAATAATTTGTCAAATTACCAAAACCAAAACCTCAATCCAAAATCAGAAATCACACCAAAGTTAAAAACCATAAAAAAATAATTTCTCTAATTATTCAGTCGTTTTGTTTCATTAAGTCTTCCCTTTTTATTTCAGGCTACAGACACATACTAGCACCTCCATACCATCATGAAGCTTGACAAATTCTAGACAAAATATACATCAAATTGTTGCAATTTAAGTGACAGACTGAACTCCTCTATTCAGAAACAGAAAGGTCATCTTTTAAATTATGGATTTTATTTGACATTTTTGGCCATTTTCATGTCTTTGTTAGAGCTCAGTCAAAAATATAAAATCCACATAATATTTTTCTGTTCTCAAATTTATCCAGGCTGGTAAGCACCAGAGGAATGTGAATCAGTCTGACAGGATATCTTCAAGAAAAAGACTATTCAGAGAGTAAGGAAACACACCAGCAACACAAATTAGGTCTCAGGTGCTACAAAGGTGAGCTTCATACCCACCACATTCTGTTATCTATTTAACATTTATCTATGTTAAATAGATCAAATTATCATGTTTGTGTTCTTTTATAATATGGATAGATGGGAAAGATTATTTTTAAATTACAGAAAGAAAATATTTACCCAAGAACTTATTCTGGAGTATTTTATATTGTGTTATCTATTTCTCTCTCTCTCTCTCTCTCTCTCTCTCTCTCTCTCTCTCTCTCTCTCTCTCTCTCTCTCTCTCTCTCTCTCTCTCTCTCTCTCTCTCTATATATATATATATATATATATATATATATATATATATATACACTGTACATGTGCGTGTGTGTGTATCTGCCAAATAATACAAATAGTATGTACTATACACATCACTGTATCACATATCTATGATCTGCTTCTCACAAATGAGAGGATGTGGCAGATTTGCCAACTGGCAAGTTTATTTTCCAGGTGGAAATGTTCTTCACTCATTCCCCACCCAAACAAATGTCAAAACACGGTCAAATATACAGCACACAGAACTTCTTCTCTCTCTTCTTCCACCTCCTCTCCTCCTGGCAAGCTTCATCCTCCTCCTTCCAACTCTGGCTCTCTGAATGGAGTGAGGTGGCTCCTTATATAGAGCACTTGGAAGTACTCCAGGTGTCCCATAAATCCTTCCAGCAGCACTTCCAAGTATGGCAAAAATGCTTCAATAAAGAGCTCTGCAATTCTCTGTGCACCCTGTGAAGGTGACCATGGACCCCAACAGAGCTGAGCTTCCAAGGTCCAAGCCTGTGGCACTGTACCAAGACAGGGGGGCTGCCCTCTGCCATTCTGGGAGAGGCAATGTCCTGTACAAGCTCTTTCCCCTGGTCTTTCCATCATCCAGATCGGGCGAGATCCCCAGTCACCCTTCACTATATATATATATATATATATATATATATATATATATATATATATATATATATATATATATATATATATATATATATACACATATATAGTGGCAGTAGGGGGTGCTAGTGCTCCCTTGAACCCTCTGGTACGACCCCAGACACCAGGTAAAAGTCCAAGACCTTTTATTTTGGTTCACAGTGCACCAAGCACCTTCCACACTACTCATATATTAAACCACAAACTACAATAAACCAAATATTCTCTCTCCTCGCCCAGACACTTTGCTCCTCTCCCACCCAGCACAGCTCAGTGTCTGGAGTGAGGCACCGCCCTTTTATAGCCCCTGACCCGGAGGTGTTTCGTAAAAAGAAACGTCCTCTGACTTTCAACTGTTTTTACTTTCAGTAAACTTAATGTGTAAATATTTGTATGAACACTAAAAGAGTCAACACCATAAGACATAAACTAAAAATGTTTCACAATGTGTCCCTGAATGAAGATTGGCTCAAAATCAAAAGTACCAGTTCTGTAGCTGCCTCCACTCCTCTCCTAGCAAGCTTAGTCTTCCTTCCTCCCGACTCTGGCTGCATGAGTTGTGGCAACTGTCTCCTTTTATAGAGCACCCGGAAGTGCTCCAGCTGTTCCATGATCACCTTCCTGCTGCACTTCCGGCTGAGATAGCAGCCCTGCACAGGAGGGCTCAGCCATTCTCCACACACCCCCTGGTAGTGTCCATGGGCCACAGCAGGGTTGAGCTTCCCTGCTCCATGTCAGTGTAGCAAGCCAGGAGGGCTGCCCCCTGTTGTCCCGGCCAGGTAAGCATCCCAGCTGCTCATTACAATATATATATATATATATTATATAAATCATATCTATATACAGTACAACTTCAACTTACAGTGCACAAATTCAGCATTTTGAGGACAGGTAGTGGAAAGGATGAGAATGAAAAAAACAAAATTAGTAACGCAGTCAGCATTGCATTTTTTTTGCAAAAGTCATACTTTTGCTTTGACTCACTCACTCACATACTGCTCTGTGCAGTGGCACAAAAATGATGAAGACTTGTTCCTTCACCATACTTTTCCTCAGACTCTATATTGGCCAGTGGTGATACAGTATGTGAGAGAAAGTGACATGTGACAAAAATAAGACACCCTTCACTCACACTGTTGTTCCATTTCACCCAAAATGGCATGAGAAGGAGAAAAATGTGTGCCACTCATAGTATCACTCTGTTTAACTCATCGCAATTATCTTCTCAGGTGTATATCTCACCTGGCTAACTGGGAAACAGAGTTTTTTTTGTAACTCTGACTTTTCTGAACGTATCCAAGGTGCTCATACACGGATCTGAAAGTAGGCCTGTCAGGCTCATGTCTAGGGACTCAATGGTCAACCTCAAGAAAGTTAAACAAAATGAATCTTGGAAGTTGATTCCATGTGCAATTGTAATGATGTTTATGGAACCACCTGAAAGGTCATACAAGGATGACACAAAGACATGAAGTTGCTCTCTCTTTAATAACCATAAAGAGGGAACTGACTAATAACTCTGAATTTGATCCATCCATTTTCTGTATCTGCTTATCCAGAGCAGGGTTATGGGAAAGATTTTGACTTTGATGATATTGTTAATGAATATATGAGGTGAAAGCAAGACAGAATCCTCTGTAAGGTAGAACAATTGAAGAATGAATTATTATTCCATATTTCTTCTTTATCTGTGTTTTCTTCTTAGACCTGGTTGTCGGTGTTGGCCTATGCTGATTGGTTGTGTTATGTTATTAAGCAGAGATAATGCTGGTGGCTGTACCACTGTTGTTTGTAGCTCTACAGAAGGGGTCAGGTACATCTGTAGTGCTGGTACGAGTGAGGTAGTGATTGTTAAATTTGTAATTGCTTATTGGAAAGGAAGGCAGTGAAACAATGATCATGCTATTTGGGTTTTTTGCAAGATTTTACTGTACTTGTGTTATATTATTGAATATGAAGTGTGTATTGGCTATTGTGTTTTCCCAATTTGCCAGCTCATCATGTAAAGTACATCAAATCCAACACAAATTATTGTTGTGTAAATCATTAACTATGTGCCATCTACAATACCCCACATACTTATGTAATATGTAACCTTCTGAGAGTGACTTTTAGATGACTAGAACCACCAGTAAAGAATAAAATATCAAAAATATTATCATATTCATGATCAACAACCTTGAAATAGCATTAAATGACACTCCACATGTCTATATCACTGCTCTCTACAATATTTTTCGAAGATTTGTGAAAAGGAGTAGCTTTGACTCCTTGCATCCCATTAGAAAGTGAACCCCTGTGGATGGTTGATGAGGCATTCACAACCAAATCCTTCTCATTATTTTTGCTTAAGATACCTATTGCTTTCCTCTTTACGGGTGTCATTTCCTGCACAAAATATGGTCCAAAAATTACCTAAAAATTAGTATTTTGGGTCTAGAGAGCCAGATATAGTGTGGAAAAAGCTTGATCTCCTGCAGAACTAGACTTAAAGATGAGTCATAATTTATATCAAATGTGTGTTGTTTTTTTTCATACCATTTACTCAGGAGGTTCCAGACACACACACACGCACAAAGAGCGTATTTCAAAACTCAGACTAGTACAGAGACAAGTCCCACCAGAATCTTTATAAAAGGTGGATTGGAGGAATTATTAACAAAATATCAAGGAAAAAGCAATTGTAAGTCACCCACTTCCAAAGTACAGTACATTCAGTGAACAACAAGGGACTACAAATTCCATCAGCTTTTATAGACTGGGAGAAACAGAGATCGACAGTGGCACTCTGGGAACCACCCACAAAACACAAGAAACATAAAGACATTTAAAGAAATGGTACATAAATATTTTTAACATAAAAAACAATAATGCATTAAACCTATTGATTAAATGATAAATGAACATATTAACAAAATATATTAACAGAAATAATCATATTAAAGCATTCAAACTGAAAAAGAAATGATAAAGTCAAAAAACATAAGCCAGTGAAGGATCCCTTGGCAAAATAGTACTCAAATCTTTCAAAATATGTACCAAATTTGCCACAAGAGGAAGAATGACCATTAACCTCCGGCTTGTATAATCAGGGCAAACACAAAATCTTTATTGAAGGAAGATTTATTAAGAAAATATCAAAAATACAGAGGCTCCAAATTCAAAAAAATGCACAAAGGAGTTTCTCTTTAAGGCAATCCTAAACAACCAAAGTTCCAAATCACAGTTAAGAAGTCAGAATCCTTTAAATCCTTTAAATGAAAGGCAGAGCGTTTCATTAACAAATAAATAAATAAGACAGAAAATCCAAAAATAAACAGCAATACTTATGAACTGGAGCAATACAGCTAATGGTTCCCAGTTCTGAGCCTTCTCCGTAAGTTTAGATAACCTAAGGGAGGGCTCAGAAGTGGTGATGTCACAGCAGTCCCACCTCCTGGAACTCCACCCACAAAGAACACGAAACATAGTCACAGAGAAACAGTAGAAAATTAACTAACAAAAAACAAAAAACTGCAGAAAATAACATAAAATGTGAAAAAGAAGAATACTGTACAAGGACAGCAAAACATTAAAACATCAAAACATATGTTAATACTTAACAGAAAACAGGACCAGACATGGCTACCTACTATCACTGACACTTTTTGCAATTACTATTAAACCTCTTATCCATCTCTGGAAACATCCAGAGAAACAGAGATCATGAAATGTATTGGCATAGAAAGCAAAAGGCAGTAAAAAATAACTTTTAATTACAAGAAAACATAATAACTAATAGTTCAGCTGGCCTGCAGCCTAGCTTTCGTTACTCCAGATTTCTGCACAACACGATTTGCTGGGAAAGGGGATCAGGAGATAAAACATCAAACAAAAGACAGGCGAAGTTCAAACCAGTTTCCCCACAAATTTAGGAGACACTTTAAGACATTGATAGTTCATTTGAGATAGGAGAGGAAGACCTGGCTATTCTGGGGAAATTGAGGAGTTCTTTAGAGATAAGCCTTTTCTTTGGTAGTTTCATCACTAGCTAACAGTGCATTTATGCACGTCAATATAAGAAGGCAGAGACTGCCACAGGTGATAGACCAAGAAAATGCACAATCATAAAATCTGCTTGAAGGGTGCAAGAATGAGACAAAGATGTCTTGACACCCTAGGAATATGCCATACAATGTAATCAGTATGCCAAGCAGCAGCATGTTAGCCTTAATAGAGTTGAAATAATATGACAGGTAACACAAATAGTGGGAAACTATGACAGTCTAAGAGAAGTGAATGGTTTGCAGGGCTGGGATGAGGTCAATGCAATTCTTCTGGGTCATCAGGTGGTAGCAGATGTATCTCTTCTGAGACAGATGGGGCTCTGCTATTCAGGAAAGGATATAAATATCACTAGAACTGATCTGGCGATCTAGGCCTTTAAGAGTTTGGTGTGTAGAGCTACCAGAGCCCACCACAGGAAGCCAATTGTTGTTGTAGTGATTAATTGGTTTGGCTTGCAAGTAACACTGTGAGACAATAGCTATCCGCCTGCAGCAAATCCTGTTGAGGCCCAGACTGTACTTAGATGGGAGGCCACCTAGGAAAAGCTTGGGTTGCTGCTAGAAGAGATGGTTGGTGAGGCCAGCAGGGGGTGCTTACCCTGTGGTCTGTGTGTGGATCCCAATGCCCCAGTGCAGTTATGGTGAGATGTAAAACTGAGGTCCTGACTCTGTGTGTTCATTAAAAATGTCTGGCCATCTTTTGAAAAGCATACGGTTTACCCCAATGTCCTTACAAAATTTGATGGGGCACAGCTTTTGGTGCAAGGAAGACACCAACCGCAAAAGTGGTATCAGTCTGAACCAAGGCACACTCGTTCACTGACTGAGGGGCTTATGTACGGGCCACTGTAAATCTGGAGAACACCCCACACACACATGTGAAAACTCCACACCAGGTAGTGATAAGAACTCAGGACCGATGTAACATGCATAATTTCTTCCTACACATGCAAATTATATTGAATTATTTATTTTTTATTATTTCAAATAAAGATTTTGAAAAGCTAACACCTAGTAATGTGTTATTGTTTTTGCGACTTTGAGCACAAAATTAATCTTTGTGTAAAACATACAGTATATCAATTAAATTCAGGCATACATAATGTGAATTTGTTATTATAAATATAATTTTGTGGAGTGGCATTGAAGTGGTTTTTTTTAGCCCTTGTGCTTTATGACAATAGATTATTCAAGTAAAAGTATTTAAAACATTTTAGAATTTGCCACATCTCTAGACAAGGCTGTACACAAAGGATATAACTGCTGTCACTTGGCATGGATTTTGCTTAATGAGATTCAAGAGTTTTTGAGAATAAAGCCTGATTTTATCACAGGATTTTGAGAAGAGTCTAGTAAGAGGAAAAGGATTATGAAAAATGCATTACTGTAAGATGATGTTTCAGCTTCAAAAATCTATTTGTTAGCCAAAAAAAGGGCACAGAAGTGGCTGCTCTAATTTTGCGAGAAATCTATAAACTGTGACTAAAACCTTAAAAACAGAGAACCAAACACACAGCAACAGCTTTTTTTTTTTGCTTTTGCAAGACAAAGGCATTGAAATACTTGGCATTTCTGAATTTGTACTATTAAATCAGACTTGAGTGTAACATTTATTCATCATCAGCTCTGGCTGCAGTAGGCTTTCTGAGTTCTGCAAATGAGTTGAACTAACCTTTCTGGCCACCTTCTTTCCTGTCTTCTGTATCTCCTCATAAAATATTTAATGTGCTTCTGAATGACCATCCTTGCCTTCCTTAGAATCCTTTTTCAGATTCCCAGATGATGTCATGGAAATGTTAGAACCATTATGCTAAGATAGGGCTTCTAGCTGCAGTGACCCTTTGGCACACACAGGCTTCTGGGGACAACATGATATTTTTTTACATGTACGCTCGAATTCTTTTCTTTTAAATTTCCAAACATGAAATTGAGTAATGCGGCTGAGTCAAATCAAAACTTGGAAATAATATGCTGGTCAGACAACAAAAAAAGTATGCAATGTTATTAAATGGAACTATACTGTATGTGTGTAGTTGGTGAAAATGTTATATACATTTATACATAGATAGATAGATAGATAGATAGATAGATAGATAGATAGATAGATAGATAGATAATGTGTATATATATATATACATACATACAATGTCAGAAATATATATGCGTGTATGTGTGTAGTTGGTGAAAATGTTATAGAGATAGATAGATAGATAGATAGATAGATAGATAGATAGATGTCTGTATATATATATATACTGAATATACGTACACACAAAGTCAGAAATATATATGCGTGCATGTGTGCAATTTCAAAACACCATGAGTTTACTAAACCCACGTAATGCCAAAGTTTTATTGTTTCAGACAGCCAAAGCCTATCTAAGCAACACTGGGAACAAAACAAGACCCAGTAAACATTTTAAATCGCCAATTAGCCTAAGAAGTACACTTTTGGGATGTGATTGATAACCAGATAAAAACCAAGCCAGATGCTGGCAGAATATATAAACTCCACACAGCCAGTGTGCCGGGTTTGTTTCTTGAGCAGTGAGGGAGTATCATAACCACAGTGTTTCCCAGAAACAAAGCCTTTGAAATGTAATGTGAACAGCACTTTATCAGACTGTTTTTATCTTATTTTTTACTTAAGGATGTATAAAAAAATTAACAGATGTCAACAACTTCTTCTGTGATTCAGTAGTCTCACTTTGCCCATTCCTACTTAGTACATTTAGCATATCAGCAAACAAACGTGAAGGTTGTGAAGGATGGGTGGTCTGCCTATATAATGCATTTCCAAAGGATGCTAATTAGATTGAGGAATCCAATCTTCCTGTCCTGCATGGATCTTCTGGTTCTCTCAGGCTTGCTCGGATATTTAGGTAAATACTGTAAATAGTTGTTAATGGACAAGCAAAGTCAGGAATAATTGCACTATCTCAGGCATTTTAATGCTTTAAATGGAGCATGTTTCAGAAATGTAGAGGCGACTGGGGCAATTCTCAAGTATAAGAGAATCTAGAATTTTTTTGGAGTGTGCCTTCTGAGACTGTTGGCAGGTTAATAAGTGGTTACATCACCTTTAACAAACAACAAACTGCAATAACACGAACAATTTAAATGACGACTATGCTCATAGCTGTTTAAACATGATGAAACTATTCATCTCTGATCTTCTTTTTCTTGGAGAAATTAGGACAACTTGCAGTTCAGAAAGGCATACTAAGACAATGTTCTGCAAGTGGTGCACGAGCCACTGTTTAGGCTGAATTGAATTACTCCTAGTGAAGCAGAGAGGCAGAAGTGCTAGGGACACTTCAGTGGTTGTAGAGAATCTGGAAAACCACAGCATGCGCACCTGCAGAAAACTGAAAGAGAAACTACAAGCAGAAAGATGTATCCTGAACTGGCATGGAACTGCTTCAGAAAATGCTGTCAAGCAGTCCTCACAATGAAATCACTCACTTTAAAACTGAATTAAACGGTAATCTGGCTGCATTTCCGTCAATATGTGGCATCTTTAGGCAGCATGCTGTGGCCTACTGCTGTGACAGTGTGAAAACAGTGATGGTGTGAAAAAAAACTTTTCCATGAAAAGGATCATCCTCAGAAAACAACCAAAGAAACTCACATGCAGGGGCCTTAAGCAATCGATGCTGTGACTGACAGAACGCCATTTTTGATTTGCTCACAGGAAACGTGTCATTTCACATACCTTGTCACACTTGAAATTAAATTAAACTCAAACCCTTATAGATAGATAGATAGATAGATAGATAGATAGATAGATAGATAGATAGATAGATAGATAGATAGATAGATAGATAGATAGATAGATAGATAGATAGATAGATAGATAGATAGATAGATAGATAGATAGATAGATAGATCTTTTTCTTTGAAGACTTTAGTGCAGAATGAACTGTGGCTTCAATCATTACAAGATATGTTTTATTTGACATGTTGCCATTTACAGCTGTGACACACTAACTATTACCTTTTCAACCCTTTAAAACAGCCTGACAACATCAGTTTTTTGCCGTTTTTTAAACCATCAATAAAGCAACACAATAACAAACCATATCACATTTTTATTTCATTTACAAATGATAATTATCCTCTTTTGCTTATTTTTGACATTTGTGTCTGTACTTATAACTCAGTGGGCATGGCTACTGATGCCAGTCAAACTCTAGGCACAAGCTTGTGTGTGTATTGACTGTGTGCCATCTTAAGTTATTCAAATATCAGATGAAACTGACACAAGCTCAGTAAAAACAAGCAAACTATACACAGACACACCTCAGTCAGAAAAGGAACTGGGCTCCAATATACTGTACATATACAGTATGTAAATATGATTCACTGCCTGACAAGAAGTTCTTGGTTATTTGCAAACAACCAAAGGAAAGATAATTTCACTACTGGATTACATGGTTATGAGGCCCACAAAGATCCATCCTCACTGAAAACTGAATTTAATTGTGAAATAACTGGAGAAAAAGATGAAGACGTATCACGTTTACTGACTGGAAGGAGCCATCATAGTACTGGTGTAGAGAAATGTCAAGATAACAGAGGTAACAGCCTGTCTGACATTGTGGTTCAAGTTTCACCTGCCTTCATTTTTTATCTTGATCTTATTTGTGTTTATTATACATAAATATATGCATAGCGATAATTATTAACACTATATGTAATATCAAAAATAGTTGATTACTACAAAATTATCTTGAATTGTTAAAAAAATAATCACATGTTTATATACAAATGTTAAATTCACACAGTGCTTATATTTACTTCATCCATTTCTAATGTATTGTATTTAATAATAATGATAATGATAAGAAGAAAAATGTGTTCTATTTATATATCACCTTTCCCATGCTCAAAATGCTTATTGTATTGCTGTCTGGAAATATCATAAATCTTTTGACTTCTTTTCAATTTTCAATTCTATTTTCTGTATTCTATGAATTTAAAAAGATTACATTGCCCTCATCCCACAAGAAGCGAGAACCGCTGCAGTCTCTGCAGTTTACAGTGTGTGTATACCAGCGGTAGGCACCCTCTATAAGTATATACCTTAGCTGGACTACCACTGCTGCTTCATGGAACTAGCTTTGTGGATTCTAATGCTGTTCATGTGAGATCTACACAATCTCACAATATCAGCATAGGTTTTCCTCCAGGCTTTGCAGTTTTCATGTCACATGCCCAAAGACGTGCACGTTAGGCTAGCTGGCCTAGTGTTGAGTATGGCCCTCTCTGGGTCTGTTTCTGCTGGGATTGGCTCTTCCCAGTGTACCCTGAATTGGAGAAAGGGGTTATATGAATTAAATATTGTATAATTGCATACTGTATAATGTACAATTACTTTATTTCAGTAGTAAATATATTCTATAACATAACATTCTCAAACACTTTTAATTCACTTCAGGGGTGTTGCTGCAGTGCCAGTCCTCACAGCATCTGACTCAAGGCAGAAAGCAAACCAAACTGAGCTCCAGTCTGTTGCAGAAATTTCTGTTATATGGATGAACAAACGTATCATTTTGTTTGGCTGTGTCGAAACTTTGCCTTCCAAGCATCTCTAACTTATTTAAGATTTTTCCAACACTTGTTGCAGTGTTTACACCTAGCTTTGGTGATGTTCTGAGGCTTTAACCAACTCTGTAACTCGTACGTAAGGCTCACAATGTGCGCCTCTTATTATTACCCACCGGCGCAGAAAAGTATAAAAGGTGGTTGAAAGCACGCGATACACAAACCACAATGCATCTGAGAGGCTGAGCTGTTGTGAAATTGACAAGGTGACTTTTAAATAGATGTGATTGAAGGGCATCTCCTCCCGCATCCCAGCCCCTATACGGAGTACGCTGGCGTGAGAGGTGACATTCTAGAGCCCATTACAAGCAGAGCATCTACTGTCGCGATGTTTAACACAGCTACGATATTCGTCGACTGCGCAAATGAAAAATGTGCTTTGTTTTTAGGAAGGTGGAAAATCAAACGAGCAAAATCCATATTCTGGGAATTCTGGGAAAGGTGCTTTGCGCCGAGTTACTGTTAATTTGTAAAGGTGAACCACTCCGTTGTAGGCTATATTGCATTCAAACAGGTGGTGAAATTTAGTTTAATGTACAATCAAATAGGTTTTCATTTTCTCAGGATTATACTTTCCTTAAACATGTTTCAATTTAAAAGTTAAACGTTCACAATAAATGTAAACGAGAGATCGCACTCAAAAATCGGGAACAGAAAAAGCGCGGCTGCCTGCACTTCTGTCAGATGCGCTTGGACATTTAAAGGTAATAAACACCTGGCTGATAATGAACTTCCCAAACGCGCTAGTAGCGCATGTAGATCCTCATTCGTATCACTAAGAACTGATAATGCTCGATCACTTTAAAGATAATAAAATCAGTCGCATATTCCTGTTGTTTGAATGCGAAAACCTCTTGAAAATTGTCCAAGTTAAAAATGTCTCGGCTAAGCTGCCATATTGTGGAGTGGCATTCGGTCTACAGAATGTGGCTGATTTGTGCCACTTGCTGCCCTTGCAGAGCCTAGATAAATGGTCCTTCACATTATAAATGTCGTTTTTATATATGCCTTATTTCATCTCTCCACCTGAAAAATGCCTCCACATTTTTCTATTGACATCAGCATAACACAGCTCTCTACATATCTGGCTTTTTAATACTTGCAATTTTTATGGCCGTCCATCTAATTATATAATTATAACTGGACTCTTTATCTGGAAATTTCCATACATATTTTCCTTTTTGTTTTCTGTTTTGTTAAGTTCAAATTTATGCCATTTTATTTAACTATAAATCGGTTTGATGTGTGTTCCTTTTTCTAATTCTGCGTGACGTTGTATTTTATTTTAATGTATTTTTGCCTTTGCGTGATTATGAATTGATATTTGTATTATTAATTATAAATGAATAAATACAACTCGAAGGACGACTGAGTGGGTGTGTGTGATTGTGTCCTGCTGCGGAGTGGGCTTGATGCTCCGAACCCCCGTGACACTGAACTGATACGCTCTTTATAATGGCTCCATAATGGTATTTTACTAGGATACCTTATAACCATTGCTAGACAACGAACCATTTAAATCTGGGACTGGTTCTTCACAAAGGTTAAAACAGAAGTAGGCTACATGATAGATCAAGAAAACCTGAACTTAGCCTGTGCGACCGAATACAGCAAAAGTCCTTTTAAAATCAGCAACTAACCGGTAATTCACAAATGTGTTATCTATTCACGGCTAGTTCTATTACCCGTTACGGATCTAAATAACAAAGTTTCTTTCTCGGACTTTCATGTAGATAGTACTTTTGGGAACCAAGATTAGTTCTCCTATGGCAGCGGTCTGAAAAACCACTTTGGCACTTTAATTTTTTTAACAGGGTACGAGAAGTCACAAACTGGATGGGTATATTGATTGTCTGGATTTAGTTACACGAGTTTGAGCTTCAGGTTTTATGATCGCTAAGATTATCAAAAAGGTGAGGAAGGCGAGTGAATAACTTGAAGTCTTAAACAGTAAACGGCCCCTCAAAACCTGTCTTTGTGCACTTTGTATCTTATCCTCTTTTACGCATGACCTTTTCTCGAGACACCCTGGTGTTTCTCTCATATAACCAAATATATTTTTGACACCAGCTTTATCCGGCAAGCTGAAGTGCGCGTGTGTTAGTAAACGTGATCTGCGATTGGCTTGATCCTGTTTGCTCTCGATAGATGACGTCGGCGCAGAAACGCCGAACTGAATTATAATGGATGGATAAGTGAACTAGTGTATTTACATATTAATGAGGCGGCATGTCTTGAATTTACACAGACCGCTGAACTTATTATGCTTATTTGTCTTTTCCCAGATTAAAGTGGGCTAATTTTGAATAGATAGATAGATAGATAGATAGATAGATAGATAGATAGATAGATAGATAGATAGTAACCTAATACAAGATCAGTCCAGCGTAGGAATGATAATCAAATTTCAAATAATTTCAAACGGAAACGCGCATTAAGAATGTATGCATAAGCGTGGAACACCCGAGATGAAAAGGTGCTGCTGACGTCTACCGCTAGTGGGCGGAGCTGCCCGGTGTAGTTCAGCGCTTACGGGGCTGTCACTACCCGATCTGCCATCGTCAGCTTTGGTTTTCTTACAAGCTGTTGCAGTTTCTGTAACATCACTGCAAACCGTTATCTACAGAATCAGCGTTAGCTCCTGTTTATAACAGAGAGGGTGAATGAGAGAAATAGAGAGAAAGAGAAACAAGTCAAATGTTCACCCTTAATTTTTCAGTCGTTTTGCGATGATTTAAAATGGAAAAGTACATCAAATTTACTTATTCTTGCTCAGGTCTGCGCTGGTTATGCCGATTTATACTGTGCCTATGTTATTTCCATTAATTTACGTCTAAAGCAGGCAAGTTGCCCAGCAAGAAAGATTAAAGTACATACAATATCGGCAAATAATTAAAAGTGTGTGGAGAATTCTACTTTAATAACGGTAAAGACATTCTCTCACTTTGTTGCTGCTCTGTCACGCTTACGTTTCCTTCTCCCTGTCCAAAAGAAGACTGCACTTTCTCTTTAGTATATTACTGCAGACATTGACTTAAAAGAAAAAGCAATAAATCGATTAGTGAAACAAAAAATACATGCCCTCTGGCTATGTATTAAAGTGATAATGATGGACAAATGCGTTCAATAGGAGGTCAATAGTGCATGACCAGTTTCTGCATTTCATATGTTCCTTAGGTACTGTCAGATAGATAGATAGATAGATAGATAGATAGATAGATAGATAGATAGATAGATAGATAGATAGATAGACACCTCGCATGTCCGTTAAAATGGCAACACAAATGTATCTTTTTATTTAGATCCTAAAGAAATCATTTACACTCACACACACGCGTTTGCACCTTCCTAACTCTCCCAGTCGAGCATAAAGTCAAATTCTCGTTGTAAACCTCATTTAGATGTCACAGTCTCATATTAATTTATATTTTTATGTTTACACGAACTGATCCAAACTACTGCAGTATTCAGTAAAATGTTCAGAAAAAAATTTGAGTCATTTTCGACAAATGTAGTTACTTAATATGAAACTTTGAGCAAATATCACCCCTTTGAACATCCCAGCACCTGCCAGCACGCACACACACACACACGGACCCTTTAAGACACACACACACACACAGATTAGGCTATTTCTGTATAGCAAGTAAAGTATGTCTGTAGGTCTTCAGCCAGGCCCCCTTCATTTTGCATTTGTAAACCTCTCGGAATAAATGTGACATGTGGGTAACAAGAGGTCAAATACGACTGCTCAAATATTTTTCTTACTAAATGGCGGATTTATTAGACAAATACGTAGTCCTGCCGATTCTGAACCCCTAGTGATTGAATTTTGCCGTTAAGTCAACAAAAACTCAAAGTACATCAGTGGCCCAAGATTTAGTGGTGATGGTTAAGATCACTGAACAAATACGTGTTAGAAATGAATACAGATTTCAGGGATCTGCCCCGTTAACCTCCGTCTGACATTTCTATTCAAGGGATAGCAGGCGCACTCATTGGGAAAACCAATTCTTTATTCAGTATGCAGCAATCATGTGGAGTAGCCCCTTTATTAAAAAATATATATAGCAAGCTGGCGGGTGGAGGCACACAGTCCGCTGTAATTTCGCCTATCTACATGAGCATTATAACTCAAACAGCGTTAAGAGGTAATGGCATGATAATGGCAGACTCGAAGTCACAGGCCAATACCTTCATAAGTAGGCTACTGAAAGGTCATCCCTACGACCATTTAGGTCTCTGATTGTATTCTGTAAATGAAATAGTTCATAGCGCCTTTCATAAAGACATAGTGACTTTAATGAAATAATCTTACCTCATCGTAACTGTTAAGTTAGTTGTTTTGTAAATTAATAGCGATTGAAGATATTATAAACGTCTGTTACAGAGTTGGCAAGTAAATTCCGAGCATTTGACGTTACCTGCGCAAAACGTTTGTAATTGTAATGTAGAAAAGACTAATGGTCCCTCTATGAGAAATCAGTGCTCCCTTCA